>NC_079212.1:147699540-147712040 GCF_029633865.1 Lampris incognitus | reverse complement strand
AAGGGAACCGACTGATAAACTGGGTGTAGACTGACGTAGGACAGAAAGCTTCATACAAAGACTGGAAGGTGGAAAATGACAGTGCTCGATTTCGGAGACGACAAAGTCCTCTCTGTTTTTTTTCCCTCGGGGTTCTCGAGCTGAGCTGACTGGTGCCAAGTGGAGAATCTCACTCCACCGAATGTGGAGTTTTTCAAAACCAAGGCATTAACTCCTACAGACACACACCAACAAGTACATGTATTAGTACCGTGTGTGTGTTTGTAACATGCAGAACATGTATAGGCAGTCCTGAAGAAATGAATATGTCTATATGCATTTTTGTATATTTTGTGTAACCTTGCACACAAATGTAACTTTATATATGTATACTTCTAAAGTTCTTTATCTTTGTCCAAAACCATAGAGTAACCCAATCCCATTGCTTAAGAGATTGTGAAACTAAAGGAAGGGCGAAGGCTAGCTAGGCAAACAAAAGAGGATGTTGTGGTATTACTAGTTGTCTGTTTCTTTTTGTAGTTTTTCTTTTTTTCTCCTAGGTTGGAAATGACCTAATGCAGTTTGCACAGTGGCGTAGCCAGTGACTTGTTGGCACTTGTAGCAGACGGATAAAGAGACATTCAGAGTGGAGGAGTGGGACGAGGAGACTGGTCCCAGTCCGAGACATGACCCGGCAGCTGCGCGGGTCCAGTGGGGAGGGAGTCGACCTGCCGAGCCGCATGAGGGAAAACCAGACCAAACAACCGTTTAGCAAACTGGGTGGATGACTGCAGTGCCGTTTACCACCTTCAGCAGCGCGTGTTGCGCGAGCTGGGTGTTCTGCCAACACGTGTACATCAAACTGTCACAGCTCGCTTTCCAGCGTGGCGGTTTTCTCTTATTTTAATATTTCATTTGTAATATATTTAACCAAAAAAGCTCTCCTGAGATGTGAGGAGGTCCCAGTGGGTTCTCTTACCGGGCGCTGTTCTGGGTGGAGATGCATGCTTTAGATGCATAGTAGGCTTACATTTCTAAGCACCTTTTTGGAGACAGAAAAGTCTGTGCCTCGTCATCAATTAGTTTTAAGCAGCTTTTTGGGCAATGTCGCTGAGCAACCTCAGACAAGGAAGTGCCTCAGCTCTTGTTAACCACATTACAACATCATTCTCCTGAAGGGAGGCTCCTCACTTTGTTCTCCGCAGCTTCTCTTACAGCTGGACTGCTAAGAAACAAAACAGTTTCTTACTCCATCAGGTGGAACTTCCTCCTGCACTGAGGGGTCATACGTAGGTCAAGGTGAGAAGCTAGCTTTGCCTGGTAGGGGTGTCTGACTCTGGGACGTCACTTTGCTCAGCATTGCGTCTTGTTCCTTAAAGGGTAATTCCATTTTTCTACGTATTTTCATAGTTTTTTTTTTTTTTACATCATACATATCAGTTATTATATCATCTGCCTCACCGGCTTCATTCAGTAGATATTGGACACAGACCACCGCTGGACTCAGCTTTACAGTGGTGTCTTACTGAACAGGAGTCTTTAAACAACAAACCCCCCTAGTGTGTCAGTCAGACTGTGTCCATGACTGTCCATCATCTATGACTTCTCTCTGGTGCTGGCTGGCTAGCTTATGGATGGTTACTACTACCTATGGTAAGTATAGGCTGCTACTTCCTGCAGGGTGAACCAGGAAGTAGCTCAGCCATGTCGTCCACCATTGACCATATTAGATATTTCACGTCATAACTTTTAACCTTCACGTCCTGGTTTGGATAACTGGGTTAAATTTGACTTGTTGAAACATGTCTGACCCTCCTGTTCAGTTGTCCCCTAAGACACCGATGTGAAGCTTGAGTCCAGTGGTGGTCCATGTCCACAATCTACTGAATGAAGCCGGTGAGGAAGTTGATGTGATAACTGATATGTAGGATGGAGAAAAAACTATGAAAATAAGACCCAGATTGTAAACAAAAATGGAACTGTCCTTAAATGCATTGGAAAACCTGGAGGAAGATCCTCTAGAAAATGGACCATCCATCTGGTCTGAGTTGATTCACCCTTAAGCCTTTGGGTAAAGTATATTACACAAAGAGATGACTTCATATGGCGTGATATAAATGTATCTATATCTATATATGTGTTTTCCCGTTTCTGGGCATGCGGTGGTGCTGGAGGTCACCAGGGTCAGATGTCGCTCCACTGTGAGGTGAATGATGAGGACAGTTTTTTGAACTGCTGTTCTACACAGTATGTAGAGAGTCATATTTTCCAAGACTTTGTCCAGATATGTAACATCTCAAACAAAGGTCAAACTATTTGAAGAGAAGTTTTAAAAAAACAGTTGTCATTTGTGGTTTCAAGAGCCTTTTCCATGTCAACCTCTATACTTCTTTTGAGTTGTTCTGCCACATTCTACATGCGGCCTTCTATGCTGAGGTCCTTCTATGGTGAGGTCCTTCTATGCTGAGGTTCTTCTATGCTGAGGTCCTTCTATGGTGAGGTCCTTCTATGGTGGGGTCCTTCTATGCTGAGGTCCTTCTATGGTGAGGTCCTTCTATGCTGAGGTCCTGCTGTGGTGGGGTCCTTCTATGGTGGGGTCCTTCTATGGTGAGGTCCTTCTATGCTGAGGTCCTGCTGTGGTGGGGTCCTTCTATGGTGGGGTCCTTCTATGGTGGGGTCTTTCTATGTTGAGGTCCTTCTATGCTGAGGTCCTTCTATGGTGAGGTCCTTCTATGGTGGTGTCCTTCTATGGTGAGGTCCTGCTGTGGTGAGGTCCTTCTATGGTGAGGTCCTTCTATGGTGGGGTCCTTCTATGCTGAGGTCCTTCTATGGTGAAGTCCTGCTGTGGTGTGGTCCTTCTATGGTGAGGTCCTTCTATGGTGAGGTCCTTCTATGGTAGGGTCCTTCTATGGTGAGGTCCTGCTGTGGTGGGGTCCTTCTATGGTGAGGTCCTTCTATGGTGAGGTCCTTCTATGGTGGGGTCCTTCTATGGTGGGGTCCTTCTATGGTGAGGTCCTTCTATGGTGAGGTCCTTCTATGGTGAGGTCCTTCTATGGTGGGGTCCTTCTATGGTGGGGTCCTTCTATGGTGAGGTCCTTCTATGGTGAGGTCCTTCTATGCTGAGGTCCTATGCTGAGGTCCTTCTATGGTGAGGTTCTTCTATGTTGAGGTCCTTCTATGGTGAGGTCCTTCTATAGTGAGGTCCTTCTGTGGTGGGGTCCTTCTATGGTGAGGTCCTTCTATGGTGGGGTCCTTCTATGCTGAGGTCCTTCTATGGTGAGGTCCTTCTATGGTGGGGTCCTTCTATGGTGAGGTCCTTCTATGGTGGGGTCCTTCTATGCTGAGGTCCTATGCTGAGGTCCTTCTATGGTGGGGTCCTTCTATGCTGAGGTCCTTCTATGCTGAGGTCCTTCTATGCTGAGGTCCTTCTATGGTGGGGTCCTTCTATGGTGAGGTCCTTCTATGCTGAGGTCCTTCTTTGGTAAGGTCCTTCTTTGGTAAGGTCCTTTTATGGTGGGGTCCTTCTATGGTGAGGTCCTTCTATGGTGAGGTCCTTCTATGCTGAGGTCCTTCTTTGGTAAGGTCCTTCTTTGGTAAGGTCCTTTTATGGTGGGGTCCTTCTATGCTGAGGTCCTTCTATGGTGAGGTACTTCTTTGGTAAGGTCCTTCTTTGGTAAGGTCCCTTTATGGTAAGGTCCTTCTATAGTGAGGTCCCTCTATGCTGAGGTCCTTCTGTGGTGAGGTTTGTCAGCAGACGGAGGTGAAAGGTGAGATGTTCAAAGCTTGGTTAAAAGTGGTGCTCATGGGTCGGAGAACAGGAAGTGGATGAGAGAACAGCTGGTGAAATCAGACCGCCGTTGGCTTAAGCTGGCCTTATGTAATCTTTCTAACTTGTTTCTGATGCTGACTGTTCAATACTCTGAATCTCACTTACAATGTGTTGTTTAAGAATAAGAATGGATTGTTATCTGCTCTTTCAATCAGAACACAGTAATAATGGACTGTCTTTTTCTGTCACGGGTCACATGAGGTCACTTTTGGTACTCTGCAATATATCAGACACCTTTTTGCAGTTTTTGTACATTCAAGACCTCGAGTTTTTAATTCTTCTTTTGTACTATATCTATTACATATTAATATATATATGAATATATACATATATATATATACATATATATAGTCTATTACTACACACGATGTTTCACCTGGGCTGCCCCGAGTCTCACACTCACATGTGCACAACAAGTATGCGCGCACACACACACACACATATGTGCACGAACACACACACACATACACACAGCCAGCTGTGGTGCAGCATGTGGGTTCTTTGACACTAGCCAGCGGGCTTTAATAATTACAGTCTTTTTTCTGTTTGGTCTTGATATGGTGTGCTCTATGCTATTCCTGTGGCCTTTTATTCATATATACACACACACACACACACACATACATACATACACACACACATACATATATATACACACATACATATATATACACACATACATATATACATGTATATGTATATACACAAATGTATATACACATATACGCATATATACATGTATGCATATATACATGTATATATGTGTATGTACACATATATATGTGTGTGTATATGTGTATGTACACATATATGTGTGTGTGTGTGTATATATAATGTATGTGTGTGTTGTGGGTTTATATGCAAAGCTGCTGTGCTGTGGTGGCGTGAGAGATCAGGGGGAGACCGGCTGGTGGTCCGTGTGATGGAACTTGTCTTGTTTGGCGGCGTCTCCAGTGGGGACGTGTGGAGGAGGACTGGATCTCTAGCGTCCCGGGATGGGAATGTGTTTCCGTGCGGAGCGTTCCTGTCTCAGACAGAGCCGTTGGTTTTCCCGCCCGCTGCTTTCTGGTGGGTTTGGTGTCTTTGTAATAACGGAAGAGGAACGGAAGTCTTTTTTTCTTCTTTGTACATTTGCCAGACGGCAGGAATGACTGTTCCTGCCTCCTCTCTTGTAGCTTCATCCTGGTCCCAATGTGTTAGCGAGCATCCGAGGAGGGGGCGTGGGAGGGGCAGGGGGGCGGGGGGGGGCAAAGGGGAAGATGATTAAATGTGTTACCTCACTGAGGAATTTTTCAGGGATTTTTTTGACAATGCATCTTGCATGGTGTGGCAGCATCGAACGCGCGTGGACGAGCTGTTTTGTGCTGCAGAGGTTTTAGAGGATGCAGCCTGTCTGTAGGAAGACGAGGAGGTGGGCGGAAATATGATTGACCTTTGACCTGACGTATTGTTCAGTGTATGGAAACAACATCACCTGTTTTTACTGCAAATAAATATGGAATTATTTTTTCTGGAATGTGTCCTTCAGTTTTGTTCAGCGTGAGGCCGGAGAGGACGACTGGTCTGTCTCACCTGCTCAGTGTGTGGCGGACGACGGATGACCTGGTTTAACCCTTTCAGACCCCTTTACTTCTTCTCCCCTGGAGCTACACACACACCTGGTGTAACGGTGTGAGGTGTCTGCACTGCGGCTGATGAGGTTTCACAGGTGAGGACTCTGACTCGGTGTGCTGGTCTAGAAGACCACCACGCAGCTGAGATGGTCTGAGGAGGTCTAGAAAAGGGCCTCTACACCGTCCCGGGTGGGCGAGGAAGTAAACACACCCGAGAAAGACGGGTTTCTGTGAAGAACCGCCGTCCCGGGGGACATGTGGTCGGATTGTGATGCTCGTTGTGTTGACAACATGTTGAGAAAACGTTTGAACGACACCGCAGAGCAGAGCACTGACCCCCGCAGCTGCTCCAGAGGAACCAGCGACGCACATGTTGTGTGTTGTGCCAGGGTATTTCTACACACTGTGTGTGTGTGTGTGTGTGTGTGTGTGTGTGTACATTTTGTTTAATTTTTTTGATTGCTTACTGTTTTTTATGAAAACTGTTCCAATAAAGAAAATCAAAAGTCTTTCTCTGATCATGGGCGGCCCGATGACCCCGTGGTCAGCACGATGACCCCGTGGTCAGCACGACGACCCCTGTGGTAAGCACGATGACCCCTGTGGTCAGCACTGTCCCTCACAGCAAGACGGGCCTGGGTTCGAACCCCAGGCCGTCCCGGGTCCTTGCTGTGTGGAGTTGGCGTGTTCTCCCCGTGTCTGTGGCGGGTTTCCTCCGGGGGCTCCGGTTTCCCCCACCATCAAAAAGACATGCATGTTAGGGTTAATACTCCTGCCTGTGCCCCTGAGCAAGGCAGTGGGAGGAAGAGGCGGAGTTGGCCCCTGGGCGCTGCAGCCGCCCACTGCTCCTCCACAACAGGAAGGTCCCATGCAGAGGAGGAATTCCATTGTAAGGATACAACGTTGGATAGAGGGGCTTCATGAAGACGGCTGACCGAGTCGGAGGTGTGATGTAGAAACCAGACGTCTGCCACGTCTTGATACTTCCAGATCCTTCTAGCACACCCCGCTTATCACAGACACCACCCCATTCACTTAGAACCAATGCACCGCCTCAGGAGCATGACGGGAAAGAGACAGAGACGGGGGGAGAGTGAGACAGAGAAACAAAGATATTTGTTTTTAATTTTAAAAGAGACATTTATTTTAGTGTTGACGCTTTTCACACGTAAGAGAAATCAGTAGAAACTGAAAATGTCCAGAAGTGAAGGTCTGAGGAATCCTCCTGGACAGAACACAAAACATGGCCGATCGAGCCAACGGATCCATTAGTTATAAAACTAAAACTCCATCCTGAGACGAGTCGGGAGCAGACCTGTGATGACATGGAGGGAGGATCCACTGACCTATGACCCTGGATCTTGTTTGTCATTGTTTTCCTTATTAACAGATTTGCTGTTCCTGACAAGAAAGTGAGCAGGACAAGCACCGTCTTCCTCCTGGCCTCGTAACTGGGAGCAAAAATCAAGATCTCAAAACCAAACCTTTACCCTAAAACAGGGCTGGGCAGTCTTGTCCAGAAGGGCCGGGGTGGGTGGAGGTCTTTGTTCCAACCAAGCAGTTCCACACCTGGGTCTCCTGATCAAGTCCCTCAGCAGAGACTCTACTGGTTGGTTAGGGGGATCAGGTGTGTCACCGCTTGGTTGGAACAAAAACCTGCACCCACACCAGACCCTTTCTGGATAAGACCCCCCCACACACACACACACACACACACGCTAACCCATAAAACCACCTCTGTAACTGTGAACATAAACCCACCAACTTACGACCCCGAACCAAAAGGTGCTCTACAGACTGCTGCCCTAAACAGGAAGCACAGCCCCCTCCAGTGCTCGGATCCAGGTGTAGCACATGTTTGTTTCTAGCCACCACCCCATGGACAGTCCTCCACTAGAGATCACCTGTCCCTTATCAACAGGTGCGCTGTACAGGGACTCCCACCAGCCTTCTGATGAAGAGTCTGGGCCGGAAAACCTAGTCCACCTCGAGGCCTTTATCCCTGCCGGAGAGCCTAAGTGTCAAACTTTAATGTCGGTGTAATACGCAATTTTTTGATGTATTTATTGGCGTTTACAATTTTAGTATATACAAGTCACGTATTGAATAATTTGACACAATAAACCGCTCACCTCCCCCCACCCCCTCCTGACATTCCCAGATCCTCAAGGAGAAATACGGATGAAAGAAATAATGAAATTACATACAACTAAATAGAAGATAAAAAAGTTCAAGAGAAATAAATACTCAGCATGGTTCAGCTGTACACAAAGACTCTCTGGGTTTTCAGTCTGTACTGGTCGGGCCGCTGCTGGATCGAGTCAAGCGGCCTTCCAGTCTGTTACACTGGTTAGAGAGTCAACTCAGTCAGAAACGGCACCCAGACTTTCTTGAACTTGTCCCTGTTACCCCCTTCAGGTAAACTTGATCTTTTCCAAGTTAAGATGAAACACAACACCCCTGATCCATCTGATATGGGATGGGGGTCTTGAGCGCATCCAAATTAAGCGTACTAGGTGCCGAGCTAGTAATGTACTAAAGGCCACCAATTTATAGGTTAGATGGCCAGTCACAGTCTTCCAGTCTCACACCAAGTATGGCAATGAAAGGATGCCGATGCCGGGGTAAATGTTGGCCAATTGAGCTTGGGTATGGTGGACATGGTGAACAATCTTAAACTGAACAAGCCCAAATCTACTACGGCATGAAGAGGAAGAGTGTACCCGAGCCAAAACTGCATCCCACAGATCATCAGGGAGATCCTGCTCCCAGAGGTTTCTAAGGCTAGGTAATGGCTGTGGATTTATAGTGGCTAGTTTACTGTAGATCCTTGTTATGGCGCCCTGGAGACTAGCCTCTGTGGCTAAAAGTGGATCTACTGATGTTGTCAGAGGTGTTTCCGAGAAAGGATGGAAACCCCTCTGAACCAAATGCCTAATCTGTACACAGCAGTAGAAGTGGCAGCGGGGTAGGTTACGTTTTTCCACCAACTGATTGAATGAAGCAAATAGCCCATCAAAGTATAAATCCTTAATAAATCGAACCCCATCCCGTGCCGTGTTCGAAAACCCATATCTAACTTGGCAGGGGTAACGAAGGAGGTGGTTAGAAATAATGGGTGTCATTACGAAAGCTTTTTGCAGGCCGAAGGTTTTCCTGACTTGAGTCCATATTCTGATTGTTCGAGCTGTAAGCGGGTTTTTGTGTGGTGGGCCGGTTACCATGGCTAGTGGGGAAGTGACTCAGGAATGCATAGGAAGATGGTGTGGTTCCTTCTTCACCCACTCAGGCGTGGGCTCCAGGGAGCCGTTTTGGAAATGCCTGACATCCTTCTGGAGTTTGCTAGCCCAGTAGTAACAGTAAAGACTGGGCATAGCCATCCCTCCCAGTCAGCACGTTCACATGATGTTAGAAAGGGTGGGTTTATCGTGTCAGTCCCACTGAAACTGGACTTCTAAAGTACATGATGTGGTGACCCACATCTATATAACTAGAGACATTCACCCAAGAGATAATGCACTTCCGCTTCCGGTACAGAGTTCAGTGTCGTTGTCGAATGTATGACATGCAAAGTTGGAGCTAGTAAACTACCTCGACTACGTCTACTCTCACGTCTCCTGTCTCGTTGTTTTCTAACTCCACAATGTAAACGCGTTAGTCTGACTCAAATCGTACTAAATCCAATTTCTGGAAGTGGGACTAACACACCTAGATGACGCGGGTGGGGGTGGATTTACTCTGGCACGTGTAATACGCTTCAGTCGGCCCCGAACTGGCCTAGGCGTTCTGCGCATGCTCCACAGTTCCCGCGGCATTCTCTCACCCGGAAGTCGAACAGCGTAGCATCACCATTATCAACATGGCGAGTGCTAAAGCGAGAACCGCTCATTTCCGGACAGACGAGGAGACAAACTTCACGTTGTGTCAGCGGAAGGAGGTGAACATCCCGAGTACATGGATGGAAGTTATTTTAAGTTGGACGAAGCGGATTTAAAGGAACCCCCGAGCAAATCCGGGTTCGGAGGAAGCGCCTCAGACAGGCCTGCTACAAGACAAAGAAAAGCAACCATACACGTGGCCACGATCCAGTTTCCTGCCCACACGCCGACGTATTGGAGGAGCTGCTAGGACGCCGACCTTTGACCCAGGCCGTAGAGCATGGCGTGGACGCTGGTTTTAGTAAGTCCGCCTCAGGTGAGTTGCTAGTACCGTTAAGCTGACATAATGTAAACCAGTGTTTCTCAACCGGGGGTCCGCGGACCCCTAGTGGTCCGTGGTGTAATTGCAAGGGGTCCGTGAAAATAAAATATCTTTAAAAAAAAGATCCTATGACATTTATAGAAATAGGATTATTTTACTCAAATGTGACTGAGACCTTTATCTACCCAAACTATAAAGGGTAACAGGACTTTTTTCTCTAATTACATCTGTTTCACAAGTGTAATTTGTTGTATTTTAATAAGAGATCTCGCTCCCGTTTGCATTGTTAAAAGTTACTGCGTAAAAATTCTGTTGTTACATATATCTGAAAGTTACTGAATACATATTCTGTGTTGTTACATATATCTGAAAGTTACTGAATACATATTCTGTTTTGTTACATATATCTGAAAGTTACTGAATACATATTCTGTTTTGTTACATATATCTGAAAGTTACTGAATACATATTCTGTTTTGTTACATATATCTGAAAGTTACTGAATACATATTCTGTTTTGTTACATATATCTGAAAGTTACTGAATACATATTCTGTGTTGTTACATATATCTGAAAGTTACTGAATACATATTCTGTGTTGTTACATATATCTGAAAGTTACTGAATACATATTCTGTTTTGTTACATATATCTGAAAGTTACTGAATACATATTCTGTTTTGTTACATATATCTGAAAGTTACTGAATACATATTCTGTTTTGTTACATATATCTGAAAGTTACTGAATACATATTCTGTTTTGTTACATATATCTGAAAGTTACTGAATACATATTCTGTTTTGTTACATATATCTGAAAGTTACTGCAAAAGAATTCTGTTTTGTTACATATATCTGAAAGTTACTGAATACATATTCTGTGTTGTTACATATATCTGAAAGTTACTGAATACATATTCTGTTTTGTTACATATATCTGAAAGTTACTGAATACATATTCTGTTTTGTTACATATATCTGAAAGTTACTGAATACATATTCTGTTTTGTTACACATATCTGAAAGTTACTGAATACATATTCTGTTTTGTTACATATATCTGAAAGTTACTGAATACATATTCTGTTTTGTTACACATATCTGAAAGTTACTGAATACATATTCTGTTTTGTTACATATATCTGAAAGTTACTGCATAAGAATTCTGTTTTGTTAACTATATCTAAGTTACAACTGAAAGCTCTTATTTTTGCCCCAAAGAGTGAATAAATGCTATAATGCAATTTAAAATGCAGTTTCTACTGTTTCTATCAAATTGCAACCCCCCTCCCCCAAGATCAGGTGGAGGGGTCCTCAGGGTAGATCAAAAATACGCAGGGGGTCCAGGACCCCAAAAAGGTTGAAAACCACTGATGTAAACTACTAATAACACACATTAGTTCCTACCTAACGGGTCTGGCCCCTTTAGCCGAGCGGTTAGTGACGTCGCCTTGTGGTGCAGTACTCCCCGTATCGAGTCCCGCACCGGGCAAGAAAATAACCGGCTGCAATAAGTAAAGGCCCGAGCCCTTGCAAAAGCAAATACTGTAACGTACACTAATAAATAGACACGTTAGTCCTTGGCTAACGGATCGGACCCTTTAGTCGACTGGTCAACGTTGTCGTCCGCGGTGCAGGAGATGCGGGTTCGCGTCCCGGCTGTGGCGGTTCCCGGGCTGTCCCCCTCATTCGCAACAATAGTTTCGGTAATTGGATCACTTTGTTCGATGAATCCCAGCTATCTGGTGAAGAATTACCTGCGCGTCATCCGACAATTCTCCCTCCACCCACCGTCGGAAAATTCTTTCAAAACTACCCTCTCCCACCAGCCTTTGCTCCTGACCCGCATCCAGCATGTACCAGAAGCCCGTGGTAGTAAAGGGGGCACCAAGTGGAGCATATCAGAAGTCGCGTGGTTGGAACACTCCCGGGGCATACGGGGTTTGTCTTCTGCCTTCGGACATCGCCATCAACACCAGGGGTCGCGCGCACCTCATTTGCGTAGAGTACGTGTGAAGTGTACAGCGCTGTGAAGTTCTCCATGTTTTCAGCGCTCGACACGGGATCCGGTATGTGACACAGTAGGTCAACCGGAAGAAGGTCCAATAGCAACCAACTGAAAGGGGGCATATCGCCACCTACCGTACCGTGGTCGGACATACTTCCGTCAATAGATCGATTCTCCCCCGGTTCTTGTGTACTGGGACAACGCCCAGTCGAGCTACGGTTATAGCTCGACTGGGACAACGCCCAGTCGAGCTATAACCGTAGCTCGACTTAACTGTGCATGTAAACGCATTGAGTCCTTTCAGACGTAGGAAGTCTTTACGTATCCAGGGCTGTCTGCCATCCCAGATAAAGGTAGAGAACATCCTGTCAAGAAAACTAAATTGTTGTTTTTTTTTTAAATGAATATAGGAATGTTCTGAAAAAGATACAGGAACTTAGAGACAATATTCATTTTAAGCAAGCTAATGCGCCCAGACATTGATAATTGTAATGTGTGCCAGCGCTCCATATCTTGTTTGCATTTGTCAATGAATGGGGAGAACTTCGGCTTGTGTAAAAGCTGAAAGGAGTGAGGAACCGTAATCCACAAATATTTGAAATTTGAGGTCACTCCTGAAGGGGAACATAGAGGTAGGGATACCAAGGGCTGTATGGTTCAATGGGAAAACTTCGCTTTTTTGCGGGTTCAACTTGTATCCAGAGGGATTCCAAATAGTTCCAGCTTAGATAGGATAGAGAGAAGAGACAGTGTGGGGTTGGTGATAAAAAAAGAGAAGGTCATCAGCGTACAGTGACACATTGTGTACCCTACCACCTCGGATTATCCCATCAAAGGAGTCACACTGTTGTAAGGAAGCCACAAGTGG
>NC_079212.1:147614540-147692040 GCF_029633865.1 Lampris incognitus | reverse complement strand
GCCAGCGTACTTCCCTCACAGCCTGCTGCAGAGAACTGGGGACAGAATGTGCTGAGACACACATGTGACGCTGTCTGCATTTACAGGAGACAAAATACCTGTGAAAGGACGGTGTAACTTGACGGTGACCTATCAGAACCAAACTTGTGTCGTGGAATTCACTGTGGTAAAAACAGATGCCGAACCAATCCTGGGGACTCATGCATGTGAGGGAGTGATGGCTCATTCGGCGAGTGATGGCACTGAATTAAAGTGACAAGGTGGACGTTTTCAGGGAATATGCTGATGTGTTTGAGGGCATAGCTTGCCTTGAGGGAGAACACACGATACGAGTAGATGAAAAGGTGGTTCTGAAAGTCCACCCACCTAGTAAAGTTCCAGTCCGTTTGAGAGAAAAACTCCCAACAGAATTGAAAATGGAAAAAGCTAAAGCGATCAGAAGGGTTGGAGAGCCCACCCAGTGGGTGAGCCACGGGACCCCGGTGATCTCAACACGGCGGTCATGAGAGAACATTGCCAGCTACCAACAGCAGACGAACTAACTTGCATCCAGCACTGCAAAGCCAAGTACTTTACAGTGCTGGATGCAGGTTCAGGTTTTCGGCAACTCGGGCTAGATGATGCCGCTCTCGCCTTTGTACATCTAACGCCCCCTTTGGCCACTACAGATTCCTCCGACTCCCACTTGGTGTGAACTCAGCGCCGGAAGTGTTCCACAGGACGGTGACGCAGCTGTTGGAGGGAGCTGAAGGTGTTGAAACCTACACTGGTGACGTACTCATCTGGGGCCGCGAGACAAAGGAGCAGCCCCACCGCAGACTGAGGCGAGGGTTGGAGAGAGCAGGGGAGAGTTTCAGACTGAATAAAGAAACATGGAAGGTAGGCCTGCAGGAAACCACATACCTAGGTCACGTTCTCTCAAAGGATGTGTCACGATCACCCATGGATAGGCTCGCCTAACCCTGGCCTAACGGGTCGGACCCTTTAGTCGACCGGTTAACGTTGTCGCCCGCGGTGCGGGAGACACGGGTTCGCGTCCCGGCTGCGGCGGCGGTTCCCGGGCTGCTCCCCTGATCTCACTTCTGACACCAGTGCAGCGGGACGCGAACCCGGCTTTCCCGCACCACGGGCAACAACGTTAACCAGTCGACTAAAGGGTCCGACCCATTGGCCAAGGGCGAAGCGAGCCTGTCCATCCGTGATCGTTACAGATGGTTTGAAACCGGATCAGAGTGAAATAGCGGAGGAAACAAAGCCGTTGACGCTGAAAGCCATTGAAAGTATGCTGTCATGTTATGTTGGTCAGCACATTTCTGTTTGAAGTGACAGGCTCTACACTGTGTGGTTTTACTTCCTTTATTATGAGTTGTTTTCACACAAAAAAAAGAAGAGGGGGGGGGTGTCATGATATGAGAATTGTCTGCCAATCACAAGCCTGATGCACTGTCATGTATTGTGGAAAAAGGAATATGTCTGAAACCTAGTTTGGAGTTCCCGTGTCTGCTCCATTAAACCACATCGAAACAAAATGTTAATTTTGCTGTCAGTCGTTTCCTCACAGATATACTAACATATGCAATGCATTAATATCTCAACTGGGTATTTATCTTGACAGAATCTACTACTACCACTTTTGGCTGCTCCCGTTAGGGGGCGCCACAGTGGATCATCCATTTCCATCTCTTCCTGTCCCCTGCATCTTCCTCTGTCACACCAGCCACCTGCATGTCCTCCCTCACCACCTCCATAAACCTCCTCTTTGGCCTTCCTCTTCTCCTCTTCCCTGGCAGCTCCATATTCAGCATCCTTCTCCCAATATACCCAGCATCTCTCCTCCACACATGTCCAAGCCATCTCAATCTTGTCTCTCTTGCTTTGTCTCCAAACCGTCCAACCTGAGCTGTCCCTCTAATATACTCCTTCCTAATCCTGTCCTTCTTCATCACTCCCAATGAAAATCTTATCATCTTCATCTCTGCCACCTCCAGCTCCTCCTCCTGTCTTTTCATCAGTGCCACTGTCTCCAAACCATACAACATAGCTGGTCTCACTACCATCCTGTAAACCTTCCCTTTAACTCTTGCTGGTACCCTTCTGTCACACATCACTCCTGACACTCTTCTCCACCCACTCCACCCTGTCTGCACTCTCTTCTTCACCTCTCTTCTGCACTCCCCGTTACTTTGGACAGTTGACCCAAAGTATTTAAACTCGTATGCCGTCGTCACCTCCACTCCTTGCATCCTCACCATTCCACTGTCCTCCCTCTCATTCACACATAGGTATTCTGTCTTGCTCCTACTGACTTTCATTCCTCTTCTCTCCAGTGCATACCTCCACCTCTCCAGGCTCTCCTCCACCTGCACCCTACTCTCACTACAGATCACAATGTCATCCGCGAACATCATCATCCATGGAGACTCCTGCCTGATCTTGTCCGTCAACCTGTCCATCACCATTGCAAACATTAAAGGGCTCAGAGCCGATCCTTGATGTAATCCCACCTCCACCTTGAACCCATCTGTCATTCCAACCACACACCTCACCATTGTCACACTTCCCTCATACGTATCCTGCACCACTCCTACATACTTCTCTGCAACTCCTGACTTCCTCATACAATACCACACCTCTTCTCTCGGCACCCTGTCATATGCTTTCTCTGAATCCACAAAGACACAATGTAACTCCTTCTGACCTTCTCTATACTTCTCCATCAACATTCTCAAAGCAAACATCACATCTGTGGTGCTCTTTCATGGCATGAAACCATACTGCTGCTGCTGATCATCACCTCTCCTCCTCTTAACCTAGCTTCTATTACTCTTTCCCAAATCTTCATGCTGTGGCTGATCAACTTTATACCTCTGTAGTTGCTACAGTTCTGCACATCACCCTTGTTCTTGAAAATCGGTACCAGTATGCTTCTTCTCCACTCCTCAGGTATCCTCTCACTTTCCAGGATTGTGTTAAACAATCTATTTAAAAACCCCACTGCCATCTCTCCTAAACATCTCCATGCCTCCACAGGTATGTCATCAGGATCAACTGCCTTTCCACTTTTCATCCTCTTCATAGCTGCTCTCACTTCCTCCTTGCTAATCCACTGCACTTCCTGATTCACTATCCCTACATCATCCAACCTTCTCTCTCTCTCATTTTCTTCATTCATCAGCCCCTCAAAGTACTCCTTCCACCTTCTTAGCACACTCTCCTCGCTTGTCAGCACATTTCCATCTCTATCCTTGATCACCCTAACTTGGTGCACATCCTTCCCAGCTCGGTCCCTCTTTCTAGCCAATCGATACAAGTCCTTTTCTCCTTCCTTAGTGTCCAACCTGTCATACAACTCACCATACACCTTTTCCTTTGCCTTCACCACCTCTCTCTTCGTTTTACGCTGCATCTCCTTATACTCCTGTCTACTTTCTTCATCTCTCTGACTATCCCACTTCTTCTTTGACACCCTCCTCTGTATACTTTGCTGTACTTCCTCATTCCACCACCAAGTCTCCTTGTCTTCCTTCCTCTGTCCTGATGACACACCAAGTACCTTCCTAGCTGTCTCCCTCACTATGTCTGCAGTGGTTGCCCAGCCATCTGGCAACTCTTCACTACCACCCAGTGCCTGTCTTAACTCCTGCCTGAACTCCACACAACAGTCCTCCTTCTTCAACTTCCACCATTTGATCTTCGGCTGTGTCTTCACTCACTTCCTCTTCTTGGTCCCCAAAGTCATCCTACAGACCACCAGCCGATGCTGCCTGGCTACGTTCTCCCCTGTCACCACCTTGCAGTCTCCAATCCCTTTTAGATGGTGCCTCCTACATAAGATATAGTCCACCTGTGTGCACTTTCCTCCACTCTTGTACGTCACCCTGTGTTCCTCCCTCTTCTTGAAATATGTATTCACCACAACCATTTCCACCCTTTTTGCAAAATCCACCACCATTTGTCCTTCCACATTTCTCTTCTTGACACCATACCTACTCATCACCTCCTTATCACCCCCGTTCCCTTCACCAACATGTCCATTGAAGTCTACTCCAATCACCCCTCTCTCCTCCTTGGGTACCCTCTCCACCACGTCGTCCAACTCACTCCTGACTTCTTCCTTCTTGTCCATCTCACACCCAACTTGTGGGGCATATGTGCTGATAACATTCAGCAATACACCTTCAATTTCCAGCTTCATACTCATCACTCTGTCTGACACTCTCTTCACCTCCAACACGCTCTTGACATACTCTTCCTTCAGAATTACCCCTACCCCATTTCTCCTCCCATTCGCACCATGGTAGAAGAGTTTGAACCCACCTCCGATACTCCTGGCCTTACTCCCCTTCCACCTGGTCTCTTGCACACACAGTATGCCTACCTTTCTTCTTTCCATCATGTCAGCCAGCTCTCTCCCTTTACCATTCATAGTGCCAACATTCAAAGTTCCGACTCTCACCTCCACACGCCTACCCTTCCTCCTCTCTAGCTACCTCTGGACATGCCTTCCCCCTCTTCTTCTCCTTCACCCAATAGTAGCATAGTTTCCACCGGCACCCTGCTGGTTAACAGTACCGGTGGTGGTCGTTGGTAATCCGGGCCTCGACCGATCCGGTATGGAAATCTTATTTATGATCCGCATATTTGATTTGGCAAAGAAACAAGTTAGACTATTACTGTTGTCACAACGAGGTCATTCTGTTTCCATAACGAAGCCTCCCCGACTCATTTGGGATTTTAAGAAGCTCTGCCTTTGAGAGTTTTCGTTTAATTTCAAAGTCATCCATTGCGTATGCTACAGTTATTGGCTAGCTACACAGTACACACGCTCTTCTTCCTCTCTGTTTTTGGCGTCGCTTCAGTTAGCAACACACGTGACACACACACAGAGAGACAGAGAGAGAGACAGAGAGACAGAGAGACAGAAAGAGAGAGAGAGAGAGAGAGACAGAGAGAGAGAGAGACAGAGAGAGAGAGTCAGCTCCTCTCACTACTGAGTCAGTGACGACCGACAGACAGGAGTTGAGCCAAGGGTGGTGCCGATTCACTCGATTTGATTCGACTTCGTGCAATGAATGGTTGTTCTCCAGTAATGGGGTCGTTTAAAACACAGAGAAATGTGTAATTGAAATATATTGTGGCGAATTCTACTGAAGTGTTCCTGCTGGAAGTCAGGGGTTCATTTGCATATTACCCACGATGCAACTGAAGCGCGTTAATGTTTTGGTTATATTGTAGGATATTGAACATGTTAAAAACGGGCATATCTGTTACAGATAGGGGGGATGTTGTGGAAGGTAATGGGGACGTTATTAGAGAAGTTGTATTAGACAGCATGCTATTTCCCACCATGAGTGTAAAGAGTAGGCAAATAGGTAAGGTCGGTTCTATGGCCAAGAAAAGAGAACAAACTGAGATCAACACAAACTTGTGTCTGTTATCACTGGCTTGTCTCATGGTTGTTAAAAGCTTGCTGGTTGATTCTGAAAGGTTGGCTGAGAAGTCCATTATTTGACCACGTCACATTGGTGTCAGAAGTGGGATAGAAGCCTTGCAGGGATTTACCTTCACCGAGGCAGCCGACACAACAATGCTGATTCTCTCTCCAGACGCCCCTGTTCTGATCAGGCCTGCCGCCATTGTAGCCAGTTGGGACCATGCACTGTTGGGCACGTTGGGTCATAGCAAGACTTAGACTGTCTCCCCTTAAATGATCACTGGCATGTCATGGGCGTGTGCATCATAGTGGTGCTTGGAAATAAGCCCCTTTCTGTGCTTCTTCATGACCACATTTTGCACTACCCGAGGTTGAAGCAGAAGATCTTTGGAGGGCAGGTGTGTGTGCCCGTGCATCTGGACATGAGCCGCTGAGCCGGGGAGCTGTCAAGTCCTTCCGCTGGAGGGTTTCTCCATGCTAACACTGCCTTCCATGGGTCCTCTCCTGCCAGCACTGACTTTTTCAGTATTGTTTTGGCTATTTTGACAGCTGACTCCGCCTTGCCATTGCTTTGGCTGTGGTATGGTGATGATGTTATGTGTCAGAAGTCCCAGTCATTTGAGTAGGTCTGAAAGTCAGGTCCAGAGAAGGGGGGGGGGCGTTGTCTGAGATGACAGTGTGAGGGATGCCATGTCGGCTGAAGTGCTGTTTGCAGCGATCGATGACAGTAGATGCTGTGGTGTCCTCCAGTTCATCCAGCTCCCAGTAGTCCGAGTAGTAGTCGACCGTTATGAGGTAGTGTGATTGGTTCACAGTGAATAGGTCCATGCCTACCTTAGACCATGGGAGTTTGGGGAGATGATGGGGTTTGAGTGATTCCTTCTGCTGTCTCCCCTGAAAGTTGTTGCACGTGCTACCTCTGCTCACATACTTCTTCACCTCTTCTGTTATTCCTGACCAGAATACTGTGTCCCGTGCCTTTCTGAGATTGCCTTCAATGCCAGAGTGCCCTGAGTGAATCTTTGATAGGAAGTCATTGCGTAGTAGCTCTGGGATGAACACTCTGTCACCTTTGAATATCAGTCCATTGTCAGTGGCTAGCTCCTCCTTGAATGTCTAAAACGGTCTCAGTGTTTGATCTACTGCTCGTTTAGAGATGGGCCAGCCTTCAGAGATTTGGGCACACAGAGCCTGACATAAGGGATCTTTGAGCATGGTGGCTCTGATGGACTCCAGTGTTTTTGTGGAGATGTTGATAAAGCTGCTGTGATCTACACCTTCGAGGGCCTCTGTGGTCAGGCCCATGGTGTAGACTGTGGCTGGTGTTTGCATTTGTGTGTATGTCATATTTGGTTTAGCCGTTCTGGGGAGAAAATCCGCTACATGCAGCAGTTTGTCCGGTTTGTATTGTACCTGCAGCTGATAGCATTGGAGCCATAGTAGCATTGTCTGTAGCCTCTTGGGGGCCATGAGGAGGGACTTTTTGAAGATCACCTCCAGTGGCTTGTGGTCGCTGTGCACTGTAATGCTCCCCCTGCCATGGATGTATTGATCAAACTTGTCACATGCAAAGACAATGGCTAGGCATTCCTTCTCGATTTGAGCATACCTCTGTTCAGTGGGAGTTAAGAGTTCTGGAGGCAAATGCAACAGGTTGTCCATTTTGCATGGAGCCGCACCGAGGCCTGTTTCACTGGCATCACATTGAAGTGTCACCTCCTCCTTCATGTTGTAGTGCTTGAGCACTGGGTGATGCGTGACCAGATCCTTCACAGTGTCGAGGGCTGTTTCGTGTTGCAGTAGCTACGCCCATTGGATGTCCTTGTCCGTCAGCCGCCTGAGTGGTTTGCACACATCAGATAGGTGGGGAAGGAATTTTGCTAATTCATGAACCCCAGAAGCCTCAGTAGCGCTTTGACATCAGTAGGCATCTGCATGTTTTGCACCACCGTTATCTTGTGTGGGTCCGGGAGGAGGCCCTCTGTGGTGAGACGATGACCCATGTATGGCACGCTGGATTGCTTCAGCTTGAGTTTCTTCTTGTTTAACTTCAGGTTGACCTCTCTCACCCTTTGCAAGGTTTTGTCGTGGTCTGCCATTGCCATCCCCTGTGTGTCTCCACAGCCATAGAGAAGAATGTCATCTGCTGGCTTGGTACCAAATGGCATTCTTAAACACCTTTATCTTCCCAGAGGTGTCCAAAATGTGGTGAGTTGGCTGCTTTCTTCATCTAGTTCCACGTGCCAGTATCCGTCCTTCACATCTAGCAATGAGAATACCTTGGCATTCACTATGTCTGGCAGTATCTCCTCTGTGGTGGGCATCTGATAGTGAGACCTCAGCAGAGCCTTGTTGAGCGTGCTCGGGTCGATGCAGGTGCACAGTTTCCCTGGCTTCTCGATAACGACCATGTTGCTGATCCATTGTGTGGGCTTAGTGACTTTAACAATGATTCCTTGCTTCTCCATCGACAGTATTGCTTCTGTGACTTTTTTCTTTAGCGGGATAGGAACCCGTCGCTGTAGTTGTTGTACTGGCCCTATGTCAGTGTCGACATTCAGGTGTAGCTCACCAGGTAGGCAGCCAAACCCCTCAAATACATCTTCATATTTGGACAGTATCTCCTCTGTCATGAGTGCTGTGTGCACTTCAGTAGGTGTTTGTGAAGTGTCCACGTGATGAATGACGTGTCTCTGATTTACCTTGAGCAAGTTCAGCTTCTGGCATGTGTCGGCTGATAGCAGAGGGTTCTGAGATGATTCTGTGACCTGGAACTTGAGCTTGTGTGGCTGTCCATCATGTTCCACTTTGAATTTGATTTCTCCTGATGGTTTTATCAGTGATCCATCGTATAGCTTGAGAGTCGCTTTGCTGGGATGGAGAGCTGGGTTGCCATCCTGTGTTATGCGTTGTACTTCTCGGAAACTCAGTACATTGACAGTTGAGCCTGTGTCCAATTGGCATTTCACTGTGTGGCTGGGGTCATATGTCACTTTTCCATGAATTGGCGGGGTCAGCTTCAGATTGACAAACAGTTTATGAGGCTTGTCTTGTATAGAGTTTGCATGTCAGATGCACCACATTTCATCTGTTGATTCATCCTCTGGCTCACTGTCTTCCTGCATTAGATTAACATGAGGTTTGTGTTGTGCTTGTTTGCATACTTTGGCAAAATGGTTCTTCTTACCACAGGCTTTGCAGCTGGCTCCGTATGCTGGGCATTTCAGTCTCTCATGTGTGGCCCCACAGTAGTGGCATGTGCCTTCTGGCTTCCTTTCTCTGTTTGCAGTGCCCGTGGATTGTGTAGGCTTGTGACGGCGAGCAGAGCTTTGCCCCTCTGAACGTCTTTCGCGTGATGCATAGTTCACGGTCTCCTGCTCCCTTCCGCTCATTCTCTTGTTTTGGATCTGTGCTTGTTCGCTTTCCCTGCAAGTGTCTATGGCTGTCGCTAGTGTGAGGTTGGATTCCCTCGGCATGCGCGTGTGAGCGCCAACATCTTTTGTCCCAATGACAAGCCTGTCACGTGTCATTTCCTCATTCAAAGCGCCAAAATCACAGGTACTGACTCACACTGGCTCTGCTGAGTGGTATGGAATATATAGCGCTCATAAATCACATTCCTGGATGGTTCGAGGTGCTTTTCAAGTGCATCCAGAATCTTACCAGGTTTGCGTCTGTCTAC
Source organism: Lampris incognitus (assembly GCF_029633865.1). Taxonomy (NCBI): domain Eukaryota; kingdom Metazoa; phylum Chordata; class Actinopteri; order Lampriformes; family Lampridae; genus Lampris; species Lampris incognitus. The sequence goes on along the minus strand of NC_079212.1, from coordinate 147,682,924 downwards.
ATCTGTCATGTGAAGGTGCCGTTGCAGCATATGGGATTCCTTACCCATCACGGTTAGCAGAGTAGCCACGCGGATTTTGTCATCCTTTGCATTCAGTCCAGTTGCAGTCTCATAGTTTTCCCATTGTGCTCTAAAGAATGTCACGTTGTTTAGTACGTCTCCTTTCATGTCCATCCGTTCCGGCACTGGAACCGCCGGGATATTAGCTTTTGCTTCTGCCATTGTAGCTAGCGCGGTGCTTCTCAGCGGCAACGTTAGCCAGCTAGCTGTCTCAATGTGGAAGTTTTCCATCCTCAAATGTATTATTTTCTTCCTCTGTTGGTTGCTGGTGAGTCCAGTTCTGACACCATGTTGAAATGATCGTGCAGATACGTGGGTTTATGAAGCTTTACTTATAACTCTGGGACATAGTACAGAACATGCCTTGTACGTTGGTGCAATCACTCTACTTCTCTTGTCCAGTAGATCACAGATACGTAAGATTAACAGACCTACAGGCCACCTACAGGCCACCTACAGGACACCTACAGGTCACCTACAGGCCACCTACAGGCCAACTCTCGTAACAGTTACGTTTGTTAGATTAGCAATATGTGTTTTCCCTTTTGTTTTTCAGGTAATATTTTAACTTTTTCAATTTTGCTATTCAAGTTCGACCATGTCTCTCTGACGTTTAAACTGTTTAGAAATAGTGTTATAGTTGTTAAAATGTTAATTTTACTGTCAGTCATTTCTTAACAGACATGCTAACATATTGTAACGTGCATGGATAAGAAGACACGCTGCTGGCCGCTGACTGGCGGGTCTGACCCTTTAGTCGAGCGGTTAGCGATGTCTCCTGCGGTGCGGGCGATACGGGTTCGCGTCCCGGCCGCGGCAGTTTCTGTGGTTGCGTTGTCCCCCGAATTCGCTACAATATGTAATGCATTAATATCACAGCTGGGTATTTATCTTGACAGGATATAGAGTTTAAAAACCCGCCGTTAGTTTGACCGCCCATGGTCATTTTAGGTATGAGTGAAATCAAGGTCATGGGCCATTCAGAAACTTTTCCTCACAGCTCTACAAGCGATACTGTCCTAGTAGAGCAACTGCCAAACCACGTTTGAGTTGTTAACGCCTCCTAGCCTTCCTCAAGTCTGACGATTCCATCAGCTTTCTTGTGTCATAATGTTTGAGGTCATCATTTGACTCCAGCCTCGATCTCATAACCGTACAAACAATTCAGCTTTTGTTGAATACAAACAATTCAACCGTACAAACAAACTGTCACACATATCAGCCGTCCACTGCGGCTGATGTGTGCCGTCTATGTGGACAAGCAATCCGCCTCTGATCCGCATCTCCACAGTCAAAACACTTCATACTCCCGGAGCTAGCATATACCATATACACTGCTCAAAAAAATAAAGGGAACACATAAGCAATGCAATGTAGCTCCAAGTCAATCACACTTTTGAGATATCAACCTGTCCAGTTAGGAAGAAACACTGATTTGTGAATCAATTTCACCTGTTGGTAAATTGTCTAATTTCCACCAGGTGGAAATTAGACAATTTGCAAGACAACCCCTATAACAGGAATGGATTTGCAGGTGGTGGCCACAGACCATTTGCCTGTTCTCATCTTTTCTGGCCGATCTTTGGTTAGTTTTTCATTTTGCTAGTGCCCTCACCACTAGAGGTGGCATGAGGCGGTATCTGCAACCTACAGAAGTTGCTCAGGTAGTGCAGCTCATCCAGGATGGCACATCAATGCGTGCTGTGGCAAGAAGATTTGATGTGTCTCCCAGCACAGTGTCTAGAGCATGGAGGAGGTACCAGGAGACAGGCCAGTACACCAGGAGACGTGGAGGGGGCCGCAGGAGGACAACAACCCCGCAGCAGGACCGCTATCTGGTCCTTTGTGCAAGGAGGAACAGGAGGAGCACTGCCGGAGCCCTACAAAACGACCTTCAACGGGCCACTAATGTGCAGGTTTCTGCTCAAACAGTGAGAAACAGAATGCATGAGGATGGTATGAGGGCCCGACGTCCACAATTGGGGCCTGTGCTCACAGCCCAACACCGTGCAGCCCGATTGACCTTTGCCAGAGAACATCTTGGTTGGCAGATTCGCCATTGGCGCCCTGTGCTCTTCACAGATGAGAGCAGGTTCACACTGAACACATGTGACAGACGTGAGAGAGTCTGGAGACGCTGTGGAGAACGTTCTGCTGCCTGCAACATCCTCCAGCATGACCGGTTTGGCGGTGGGTCAGTGATGGTCTGGGGAGGCATATCCTTGGAGGGCCGCACAGACCTCTACGTGCTAGCCAGAGGTACCATGACTGCCATTAGGTACCGGGATGAGATCCTCAGACCCACTGTCAGACCATATGCTGGTGCAGTGGGCCCTGGGTTCCTGCTCATGCATGACAATGCTCGTCCTCATGTGGCCAGAGTGTGTCAGCAGTTCCTGTATGTCGAGGGCATTGATGCTATGGACTGGCCTGCACGTTCCCCAGACCTGAATCCAATCGAGCACCTCTGGGACATCATGTCTCGTACCATCCGCCAACGCGATGTCGCACCACAGACTGTCCAGGAGTTGACCGATGGCCCGATCCAGGTCTGGGAGGAGATCCCTCAGGAGACCATCCGTCGTCTCATCAGGAGCATGCCCAGACGTTGTAGGGAGTGCATACAGGCACGTGGAGGCCACACACACTACTGAGCCTCATTTTGAATCGTCTTGAAGAATTTCCACAGAAGTTGGATCAGCCTATGTTCTCATTTTCCGCTTTGATTTTGAGTAGGATTCTGAATCCAGACCTTAATGGGCTAATGATTTTGATTTCCATTGATCATTCTTAGGTTATTTTGCTCTAAACACACTCCTCTGTCTAATAAATAAAGATTTTCAGCTGAAATATTTCATTCATCCAGGTCTATATTGTGTTTTTAGGTGTTCCCTTTATTTTTTTGAGCAGTATAGAAACCCTCCTCATGCTTAACACGGGAAGAGACATCCAGTGTCGGAGAGTCCAAATACATGGACACTTGTCTCCGCAGAGACAGAACATGCTTAAATTTGGTGTCTTCACAACCCAGATTCACTGTCCAGAATCCACTCACAAGCTTCCCGAAGTGCCTCACTTCTTGCGCCAGTGCCTCACTGGAAATAAAAAGAGGGACTCCGGACACCCCACCGCCAGCAGAAAAACTAGTGTGAACTCATCATTTATGAGCAAGCTGTTTTCTATCAGCTGGTTGAGAAACCCCTGCTTCTTCATAAATACAACCACCGCTTTATTCATTCGCGAGGCATACGAGATGTTTCCATGCCCCACCTCTTCTCCTACCACCAACAGCACCTGCTCCACCATGGTACTGGGCCACGGTATGACCCCCGCTCTGTGCCTCAAAGCCAGGGACTGTGTCTTAAAGGACGCCATGCCCTGCAAGAAACACGGCCCACCATCCGCCAAACAGAACCACCGAACACACACCAAACTACAGTAAGAACAACCACAACTACAAAACAATCATACAATAAACAGCGTAGGGAAAAAGAAGAAAATCTGAGAAAAGTCACAGACTCTCCGCCAAACTCACCAGGCTCTCCACCACCAAACTCCCAGCATACAGTGCAGAGAGACAGCGACAGAGAGAGTGAACTTCCAGGTGACTCCGCCAGTGAAATTTCACATTTAATTCATTACACTAAAGTTTTGTCTGGGGAAGCATAACCTGAACTCTGGCTCTGTCACTTCCTTCATTTTCCACTTCCAGTGTGGGAAGATGGCAGCACAAATTCACGTTTGCAGCGGCCTCACCCAGTACTGGTGTGGGAAGATGGCGGCACAAATTCACGTTTGCGGCGGCCTCGCCCAGTACCATCCATGCAGTGTCTTTGTCGACGTCTAAGTTTTGTCTTCGTTTGATGGCTGGGAGAGCTGGTGCTGGATCAGATGGGAGAGCTTGGTCTGCTGTGTCCTGTGGGCCCAGGGACCACGGCCCTGTCTGGAGCTGTGCCCAAAAAGGTAACACCAAGGGCGGTCTAACAGGATGCAGAAGCAGGGCAGGCTAAGCTAACTGCTAGCCCATACAGACCGGTAGTTCCGATAACACCAAGGGCGGTCTAACAGGATGCAGAAGCAGGGCAGGCTAAGCTAACTGCTAGCCCATGCAGACCGGTAGTTCCGATAACACCAAGGGCGGTCTAACAGGATGCAGAAGCAGGGCAGGGTAAGCTAACTGCTAGCCCATGCAGACCGGTTGTTCCAATAACACCAAGGGCGGTCTAACAGGATGCAGAAGCAGGGCAGGCTAAGCTAACTGCTAGCCCATACAGACCGGTAGTTCCGATAACACCAAGGGCGGTCTAACAGGATGCAGGGCAGGCTAAGCTAACTGCTAGCCCATGCAGACCGGTAGTTCCGATAACACCAAGGGCGGTCTAACAGGATGCAGAAGCAGGGCAGGGTAAGCTAACTGCTAGCCCATACAGACCGGTAGTTCTGGCAGTCATCCTGGCTGGCGTTCGTTTCTCCTGGACAGTGATTTCTTTTCGTTTAGTTTAGATATAAGTGTTAGTTTGGGTGTATGTGTTCTTGTAGTTTTTGGGTGTGGTTTTGTCTTGGTGTTGTACTGCTTTGGGCTGAGGGAAATGATGTTTTGTCTCATTTCATGTGCGCAAGTGCATGAAATGAAATGACAAAGTGTTTCTGATTCTGATTCTTATGTCTCATTTCAAACACACTCCCGACTCCTTCACAAATCTCTAATCGTTGTCAGGCAACCTGCTTATCTTTGACCCCGTTTATCGACTGTTCCAGTTGTGTAAGTCATTCAGGACGCCACTTAAGTCAAAGAAATACGGCCACGGCCTCGACCAGCAGCTCAGCGTGACCGCAGAACAGCAGACGGTAAAGTGAAATCCAGTGCTGCCGTAAAACCACACAGCCTGTTTTATACAATGTGTGAACAGAGGCCTCTGATGGGAGGAGCTGGAAAGGTACCACACACACACACACACACACACACACACACTCACAAGCTATAATTAGCCAAAGAATGGTGTCAGAGGCAAAGCATCACTTTAACAACCCTTCACACCTCCGGCCCACGTCCCAGTCCCCCCACGTACACCCGAGCTAGCAGGCCACTGGCGGCTGATACACTCCTGCATCCATTTAAATACCACACACACTCCTCACTGCTCTTCGTCCTCACTGTTGCAGCTTCTCTGTTATACAATCACTTAGACGAGGTGTGATGAAACACGCCAAGCACTGACAGCAAACATCCACTTCCAGTCCAGTCCATGTATTCATACAGACCCAAATCCCTCCTCCATCCTCAATGGGTTTACATTCACACAAGGAAGAAGAGAGAGATGCAGGACAGGTGGACAGATGTGTAATGGGTACAGACTGGACAGACGGTTACAGGTTAAGACATAAAATAGATAAAGGGAAATGTCATCGCTTATAATCTGCATGTCCATAAGTGCTGGTGGTCTCTCTAGTCCAGCGGTGGCTAACCACGTGTGTGCAGGGTTTCATTCCAGCCCGACTCCACACCAGCTGGTTTCACTGATACCTTCTTCCTCTTTGGTGGAAGGGCTGCTGATCAGTCAAATCACCTGGTGTGGAGTCCGGCTGGAATGAAACCCTGCATACACATGGCTCTCCATGGCTCATGGTCAGCCCCCCCCCCCCGATCTAGTCTTTTAAACTAGGAGGTACATGGGTCTTTGTGGGTTTAGAGAAAGCATACGCTGTCAGGGTGCCGAGAGAGGAGGTGTGGTATTGTATGAGGAAGTCAGGAGTTGCAGAGAAGTATGTAGGAGTGGTGCAGGATATGTATGAGGGCAGTGTGACAGTGGTGAGGGGTGCGGTGGGAATGAGAGATGGGGTCAAGGTGGAGGTGGGACTACATCAAGGATCGGCTCTGAACCCTTTCTTGTTTGTAATGGTGATGGACAGGTTGACGGGGGAGATCAGGTAGGAGTCTCCGTGGACGATGATGTTCGCGGATGACATTGTGATCTGTAGCGAGAGTAGGGTGCAGGTGGAGGAGAGCCTGGAGAGGTGGAGGTATGCACTGGAGAGAAGAGGAATGAAAGTCAGAAGGAGCAGGATGGAATAGCTATGTGTGAATGAGAGGGAGGACAGTGGAATGGTGAGGATGCAAGGAGCAGAGGTGACGGAGGTGGATGAGTTTAAATACTTGGGGTCAGCTGTCCAAAGTAACGGGGGGTGCAGAAGAGAGGTGAAGAAGAGAGTGTAGGCAGGGTGGAGTGGGTGGAGAAGAGTGTCAGGTGTGATGTGTGACAGAAGGGTACCAGCAAGAGTTAAAGGGAAGGTTTACAAGATGGTAGTGAGACCAGCTATGTTGTATGGTTTGGAGACAGTGGTACTGATGAAAAGACAGGAGGAGGAGCTGGAGGTGGCAGAGATGAAGATGATGAGAGTTTCACTGGGAGTGATGAAGAAGGACAGGATTAGGAAGGAGCATATTAGAGGGACAGCTCAGGTTGGACGGTTTGGAGACAAAGCAAGAGAGACAAGACTGAGGTGGTGTGGACATGTGTGGAGGAGAGACGCTCCTCCACCCATGATCATCATGTGTGGAGGAGAGACGCTCCTCCACCCATGATGCTCATGGCTCTCTTCTTCTTGTTGTGCTGGCAGGCAGGCTGGAAAGTTTCCATCAGTGTCTTTTCCTTCCAGTTTCTTCGGGTTTTGAGGAGGCTAATTGGAGCCTCCTCACCAGCTGAGGCTTGACTGTGTCCCCCACTGACAGGGAGCTTTGCCTTCAGCTTGTTTAACCCGTCAGAGAGTCCAGGTCTAACAGACGGGACGCCTGACAAGGGACGTCGAATTCATTCAGGTGAGGTTTTGATTTCATCATCTGATGCGAGACATCAAACCAAATACACAACACAGGGTCCTGATGAAATACACAACACAGGGTCCTGATGAAATACACAACACAGGGTCCTGATGAAATACACAACACATCGTCCTGATGAAATACACAACACATGGTCCTGATGAAATACACAACACAGGGTCCTGATGAAATACACAACACAGGGTCCTGATGAAATACACAACACAGGGTCCTGATGAAATACACAACACATGGTCCTGATGAAATACACAACACATCGTCCTGATGAAATACACAACACAGGGTCCTGATGAAATACACAACACATCGTCCTGATGAAATACACAACACAGGGTCCTGACGAAATACACAACACAGGGTCCTGATGAAATACACAACACATGGTCCTGATGAAATACACAACACAGGGTCCTGATGAAATACACAACACAGGGTCCTGATTAAATACACAACACAGGGTCCTGATGAAATACACAACACATGGTCCTGATGAAATACACAACACATCATCCTGATGAAAATACACAACACAGGGTCCTGATGAAATACACAACACATGGTCCTGATGAAATACACAACACATCATCCTGATGAAAATACACAACACAGGGTCCTGATGAAATACACAACACATGGTCCTGATGAAATACACAACACATCATCCTGATGAAATACACAACACATGGTCCTGATGAAATACACAACACAGGGTCCTGATGAAATACACAACACAGGGTCCTGATGAAATACACAACACATCGTCCTGATGAAATACACAACACAGGGTCCTGATGAAATACACAACACAGGGTCCTGATGAAATACACAACACATCGTCCTGATGAAATACACAACACAGGGTCCTGATTAAATACACAACACATCGTCCTGATGAAATACACAACACAGGGTCCTGATGAAATACACAACACAGGGTCCTGATGAAATACACAACACAGGGTCCTGATGAAATACACAACACAGGGTCCTGATGAAATACACAACACATCGTCCTGATGAAATACACAACACAGGGTCCTGATTAAATACACAACACATCGTCCTGATGAAATACACAACACAGGGTCCTGATGAAATACACAACACAGGGTCCTGATGAAATACACAACACATCATCCTGATGAAAATACACAACACAGGGTCCTGATGAAATACACAACACAGGGTCCTGATGAAATACACAACACATGGTCCTGATGAAATACACAACACATGGTCCTGATGAAATACACAACACATCATCCTGATGAAAATACACAACACATGGTCCTGATGAAATACACAACACAGGGTCCTGATGAAATACACAACACAGGGTCCTGATGAAATACACAACACAGGGTCCTGATGAAATACACAACACATCGTCCTGATGAAATACACAACACATGGTCCTGATGAAATACACAACACAGGGTCCTGATGAAATACACAACACAGGGTCCTGATGAAATACACAACACAGGGTCCTGATGAAATACACAACACAGGGTCCTGATGAAATACACAACACATCGTCCTGATGAAATACACAACACATGGTCCTGATGAAATACACAACACAGGGTCCTGACGAAATACACAACACATCATCCTGATGAAAATACACAACACATGGTCCTGATGAAATACACAACACATGGTCCTGATGAAATACACAACACATCATCCTGATGAAAATACACAACACAGGGTCCTGATGAAATACACAACACATGGTCCTGATGAAATACACAACACAGGGTCCTGATGAAATACACAACACATCATCCTGATGAAAATACACAACACAGGGTCCTGATGAAATACACAACACAGGGTCCTGATGAAATACACAACACATCGTCCTGATGAAAATACACAACACAGGGTCCTGATGAAATACACAACACAGGGTCCTGATGAAATACACAACACATGGTCCTGATGAAATACACAACACATGGTCCTGATGAAAATACACAACACAGGGTCCTGATGAAATACACAACACAGGGTCCTGATGAAATACACAACACAGGGTCCTGATGAAATACACAACACATGGTCCTGATGAAATACACAACACAGGGTCCTGATGAAATACACAACACAGGGTCCTGAGGAAATACACAACACATGGTCCTGATGAAATACACAACACATGGTCCTGATGAAATACACAACACATGGTCCTGATGAAATACACAACACATCGTCCTGATGAAATACACAACACAGGGTCCTGATGAAATACACAACACATCGTCCTGATGAAATACACAACACAGGGTCCTGATGAAATACACAACACAGGGTCCTGATGAAATACACAACACAGGGTCCTGATGAAATACACAACACAGGGTCCTGATGAAATACACAACACAGGGTCCTGATGAAATACACAACGCATGGTCCTGATGAAATACACAACACATCGTCCTGATGAAATACACAACACAGGGTCCTGATGAAATACACAACACAGGGTCCTGATGAAATACACAACACAGGGTCCTGATGAAATACACAACACAGGGTCCTGATGAAATACACAACACATCGTCCTGATGAAATACACAACACAGGGTCCTGATTAAATACACAACACATCGTCCTGATGAAATACACAACACAGGGCCCTGATGGAAAGTAAACATTGAATGTAAGAGTCAAGCCCTGTAAGAGTTGGGGTGTGTGTGTGTGTGTTAATGTGTGTTGGTGTGTGTGTTAATGTGTGTTGGTGTGTGTGTGTGTGGGAGCTGGACCACTGTGACTGCATTTACATGAACAGTTAAGTTGAGCTAGAGTCACAGCTTGATTAAGCCATGTAATTGGACTACTCCCCCCCCGGATTTGTTCGGGGTTTCTTTAAATCCGCTTCGTCCAGCTTTTCCGCCGCTTTCTTAAGCAGTTCACCATTCCACGTTCTCCTTCCATCCACGTACTTTAGGATGTTCACCTCCTTCAGGTGACACAACGTGTAGTTTGTCTCCTCGTCTGTCCGGAAGTGCGTGGTTCTCGCTCTAACACTCGCCATGTTGGTACTGTAACCGGTTACTTTCTTGCCCGGTGCGGGATTCGATACGGCGTGTCCTGCACCACAAGGCCACATGACTAACCGCTCGGCTAAAGGCTCAGACCCGTTAGCTAGCAGACCCGTTAGCTAGGGGCTAACGTGTCTTATTAGTAGCTTACAATACTGTCGATACTACGCTGTTCCACTTCCGGGTGAAAGACCGCCGCAGGAACTATGGATCATGCGCAGAACGCCTAGGCCAGTTTGGGGCCACTTGAAGTGTATACATGCCAGTAAATCCACCCCCCACCCGCATCATCTAGGTGTGTTAGTCCCACTTCCAGAAACTCGATTTAGTACGATTTCAGTGGGACTGACACGTGTACATGTATTTTAAAAGTCCAGTTTCAGTGGGACTAACACGTTTACGTGTGTTTTAAAAGTCTAGTTTCAGTGGGACCGACAAGTTTACCTGTGTTTTAAAAGTCCAGTTTCAGTGGGACTAACACGTTTACATGTGTTTTAAAAGTCCAGTTTCAGTGGGACTAACACGTTTACATGTGTTTTAAAAGTCTAGTTTCAGTGGGACTGACAAGTTTACCTGTGTTTTAAAAGTCCAGTTTCAGTGGGACTAACACGTTTACATGTGTTTTAAAAGTCCAGTTTCAGTGGGACTGACACGTTTACATGTATTTTAAAAGTCCAGTTTCAATGGGACCAACACGTTTACATGTGTTTTAAAAGTCCAGTTTCAGTGGGACTAACACGTTTACATGTGTTTTAAAAGTCTAGTTTCAGTGGGACTGACAAGTTTACCTGTGTTTTAAAAGTCCAGTTTCAGTGGGACTAACACGTTTACATGTGTTTTAAAAGTCCAGTTTCAGTGGGACTGACACGTTTACCTGTATTTTAAAAGTCCAGTTTCAGTGGGACTGACACGTTTACATGTCTTTTAAAAGTCCCGTTTCAGTGGGACTGACGCGTTTACATGTATTTTAAAAGTCCAGTTTCAGTCGGACTAACCCGTGTACATGTATGTTAAAAGTCCAGTTTCAGTGGGACGCACGCGTTTACATTTATTTTAAAAGTCCATTTTCAGTCGGACTGACACGTTTACAGGTATTTTAAAAGTCCAGTTTCAGTGGGACTAACATGTTAACATGTATTTTAAAAGTCTAGTTTCAGTGGGACTGACACGTTTACATGTATTTTAAAAGTCCAGTTTCAGTGGGACTGACACATGTTAACATGTATTTTAAAAGTCTAGTTTCAGTCGGACTAACACGTTTACATGTATTTTAAAAGTCCAGTTTCAGTCGGACTAACCCGTGTACATGTATGTTAAAAGTCCAGTTTCAGTGGGACGAACGCGTTTACATGTATTTTAAAAGTCCAGTTTCAGTGGGACTAACGCGTTTACATGTGTTTTAAAAGTCCAGTTTCAGTGGGACTAACACGTTTACATGTGTTTTAAAAGTCCAGTTTCAGTGGGACTAACACGTTTCCATGTATTTTAAAAGTCCAGTTTCAGTGGGACTAACACGTTTCCATGTATTTTAAAAGTCCAGTTTCAGCGGGACTAACACGTTTCCATGTATTTTAAAAGTCCAGTTTCAGTGGGACTAACACGTTTCCATGTATTTTAAAAGTCCAGTTTCAGTGGGACTGACGCGTTTACATGTATTTTAAAAGTCTAGTTTCAGTGGGACTGACGCGTTTACATGTATTTTAAAAGTCCAGTTTCGGTGGGACTAACACGTCTACATGTATTTTAAAAGTCCAGTTTCAGTGGGACTAACACGTTTACATGTATTTCAAAAGTCCAGTTTCAGTGGGACTAACCCGTTTACATGTATTTTAAAAGTCCAGTTTCAGTGGGACTAACCCGTTTACATGTATTTTAAAAGTCCAGTTTCAGTGGGACTAACACGTTTACATGTATTTTAAAAGTCCAGTTTCGGTGGGACTAACACGTCTACATGTATTTTAAAAGTCCAGTTTCAGTGGGACTAACACGTTTACATGTATTTCAAAAGTCCAGTTTCAGTGGGACTAACCCGTTTACATGTATTTTAAAAGTCCAGTTTCAGTGGGACTAACCCGTTTACATGTATTTTAAAAGTCCAGTTTCAGTGGGACTAACCCGTTTACATGTATTTTAAAAGTCCAGTTTCAGTGGGACTAACACATTTACATGTATTTTAAAAGTCCAGTTTCAGTGGGACTAACCCGTTTACATGTATTTTAAAAGTCCAGTTTCAGTGGGACTAACCCGTTTACATGTATTTTAAAAGTCCAGTTTCAGTGGGACTAACCCGTTTACATGTATTTTAAAAGTCCAGTTTCAGTGGGACTAACCCGTTTACATGTATTTTAAAAGTCCAGTTTCAGTGGGACTAACACAACAAATCCACTGTTTCTAACATGTAAAGACACTGACAGATGGAATATGACGAGAGAGTGGAGGATGAATGGCAAGATGTAGGAGGGAGAGTGAGTCATACCACTCACTCCCTTCCTTATACATTCCCCATTCCCCATTCTCTCTTCTTCATTCTGTTCTCTCTCTCTCTCTCTCCCCCCCTCCCCCTCCCCTCCGTTCATGCTGGCGGTGTCCCCTGATGCTCACTGACATCTGGCCTACATTCAAATCAGCTGCCTCTCATTCATCCCCTCTGCCAGCCAATAGGAGAACCCTGTATGTAGTAGGGACCCTTCACTTCACACTCCTCCTCTCCTCCTCCAATCCAGCGTCAGACTACACCTACTTCCTGCCTCCCCGCATCGCTTTTTCATTAGTCCGTTCTCCGTTTCAGTCCAATTTACTGGTTCCCCCCACCCCACCCCTCAGACCAACACAGTGAATGAAAACACTGTGCAGGAAAGAAAGAAAGAAAGAAAGAAAGAAAGAAAGAAAGAAAGAAAGAAAGAAAGAAAGAAAGAAAGAAAGAAAGAAAGAAAGAAAGAAAGAAAGAAAGAAAGAAAGAGAAAAGGGCCAGGAGTCACAAAGAGACAGACAGACAGACAGGTAGGTAGCTAGACTAAGAGAGATAGACAGAAGGAGAGAAAGCTGGAGAAACATCTGGATGGCTCATTTGCAGGTCAGATGTCCCTCTTTCTTCATGTAGTTCTGTCTGTTGGTGAAGGTCTTCTACCAGCTTGTTCTGTCGTATCTGCTGGTTAGACGCAACACCTTCACTTCTTCTTCTAACCTAACACTGCCTGCCTTCTTCTTCCTCGTCTGGCTGCTATGATGAAGATGAAGATTTGGCTGCTATGATGAAGACACTGTGCACCGTATCTAACCATCCATATACATATGTAGGGTGACGAATAAAAGGAAAAACCCGAGCGCTTGACCCCTACAGTGAGGGGGTCCGGGCTCTGCTATGCTGTGGGGGCATTTTCCTGGCATGGTGGCTTCACTTGTCCCCTCCGGGGTGGGCAGTCTTACCAGAAAGGGCCGGTGTGGGTGCAGGTTTTTGTTCCAACCAAGCAGTTCCACACCTGTGTCTCGTAATCAAGTCCCTCAGCAAAGACTCTGCTGGTTGGTTAGTGGGATCAGGTGTGTCACTGCTTGGTTGGGACAAAAACCTGCACCACACCGGACCCTCTCTGGATGAGACTGTGTGTTAGAGGGAAGGGTCACTGCAGGTCCATACAGTTACTCTGAGGGATCACCTTCATCCTACGATGAGACATCTGTATCCTGATGGGAGGGGCCTCTTCCAGCATGACGATGCCCCCATCCACCCAACACGAGGGGTCCCTGGATGGTCTGATGAGGATGAAGATGCTGTCAATCACATGCTGTGGCCTTCAGTCACCACATCGCAACCCAGCTGAACACCTATGGGAGATGTTGGACCGACGTGTTGGACAGCGCTCTCCCCCTCCACCATCAAAACACCCAATGAGGGGACATCTTCTGGAGGAATGGGGTCCTTCCCCCCAGTGGGGTCCACACACTTGTAGAATCTGTGACGAGGAGCGCTGAAGATGTTCTGGAGGCTCGTGGAGGCCCAGTACCCTTACACTTTAAGTTGGGGTTTCCCTTCATTTCTCACCCGTCTGTATCTCCACTTTAAGATGGAGAGAGAGAGACAGACGGAGAGAGACAGACAGGGAGAGACAGCGAGAAAGAGAGAGAGACAGACAGAGACATAGACACATCAGCACACTACAAACAATGCTTGCAGGGCAGAATTAGGCCAATAGTCTCTTCTGATTAAGATGTACATGACACATGTCCACACATTACATACCATAGAGGACACATGTCCACACATTACACACATTACATACCATAGAGAGACACATGACACATGTCCACACATTACATACCATAGAGAGACACATGACACGTCCACACATTACAAACCATAGAGATATACATGACAGAGAGAAAGAGATGGACAGAGAGACATAGAGACAAATGGGCAGACAGAGAGACAGATGGACGGACAGACATACACAGAGACAGATGGACATAGAGCAAGAGGGACTGAGAGAAAGAAACAGACTGCGAGACAGGCAGATAGCTAGATCGATGTATACAATAGATAGACAGATAGATAGATGGACATGCAGAGACAGACAGAAAGAGAGAGACAGACGTACACAGACAGACAGATAAAGAGTGAGAGACAGCCAGACAGACGGACAGTGAGTGAGAGAGACAAAGAGACAGAGAAAGAAACAGACAGACAGAGAAAGAGGGAGAGACAGACAGATAGATACAAACAGAAAGACAGAGTGACAGACAGTGAAAAAGAAACAGACAGAGCAAGAAAGAGACAGTGACACAGACAAACGGATGGCTAGGTAGATGGATAGATAGATGGACAGACAGCGAAAGAGATGGCAGACAGGATGGATAGATAGATAGATAGATAGATAGATAGATAGATAGATAGATAGATAGATAGATGGACAGACAGCGAAAGAGATGGCAGACAGGATGGATAGATAGATAGATAGATAGATAGATAGATAGATAGATAGATAGATAGATAGATAGATAGATAGATAGATAGATAGATAGATATAGATAGATAGTCGGATAGATAGATAGATAGATAGATAGATAGATAGATAGATAGATAGATAGATGGACAGACAGCGAAAGAGATGGCAGACAGGATGGATAGATAGATAGATAGATAGATAGATAGATAGATAGATAGATAGATAGATAGATAGATAGATAGATAGATAGATAGATAGATAGATAGATAGATAGTCGGATAGCTAGATAGATAGATAGTCGGATAGCTAGATAGATAGATAAACATAGATGGATAGATAGATAGATAGATAGATAGATAGATAGATAGATAGATAGATAGATAGATAGATAGTCGGATAGCTAGATAGATAGATAAACATAGATGGATAGATAGCATCCATCCATCCATCCATCCATCTATCTATCTGATGCTCAGATAGAACTTCATGACCTCTGTGGATTCTTGGTTAAAAAGTTAAACGGAGATAAAGAAGAATGAGAAGATGGACAGACAGACAGAGAGGGAGAGAGAGAGAGAGAGAGAGAGAGAGAGAGAGAGAGAGAGAGAGAGAGAGAGAGAGAGAGAGAGAGAGAGAGAGAGAGAGAGAGATCTGTCCATCACTTCATTTCTCTCTGGACTGTTTGTTATGTTGTGGGTTCATCATCACAGCCTGCAGAGACAAATATGACTCCACCTCCAACCCTGCAGCCCTTCATCACTCTCTTCATCATCCTCTGTCTCCCACCATCATCACACTATCCACCCTTGGCCCTTCATCACTCTCTTCATCATCCTCTGTCTCGCACCATCATCACACTGCCCACCCTCGGCCCTTCATCACTCTCTTCATCATCCTCTGTCTCGCACCATCATCACACTGCCCACCCTCGGCCCTTCATCACTCTCTTCATCATCCTCTGTCTCGCACCATCATCACACTGCCCACCCTCGGCCCTTCATCACTCTCTTCATCATCCTCTGTCTCCCACCATCATCACACTGCCCACCCTCGGCCCTTCATCACTCTCTTCATCATCCTCTGTCTCGCACCATCATCACACTGCCCACCCTCGGCCCTTCATCACTCTCTTCATCATCCTCTGTCTCCCACCATCATCACACTGCCCACCCTCGGCCCTTCATCACTCTCTTCATCATCCTCTGTCTCGCACCATCATCACACTGCCCACCCTCGGCCCTTCATCACTCTCTTCATCATCCTCTGTCTCGCACCATCATCACACTGCCCACCCTCGGCCCTTCATCACTCTCTTCATCATCCT
The DNA here is from genome assembly GCF_029633865.1 of Lampris incognitus. Classification (NCBI taxonomy): domain Eukaryota; kingdom Metazoa; phylum Chordata; class Actinopteri; order Lampriformes; family Lampridae; genus Lampris; species Lampris incognitus. The sequence continues at coordinate 147,666,709 of NC_079212.1, read as the reverse complement.
CTGTCTCGCACCATCATCACACTGCCCACCCTCGGCCCTTCATCACTCTCTTCATCATCCTCTGTCTCGCACCATCATCACACTGCCCATGATCTGTCATCACCCAGTCAGCCTGGCCTGCACACCTTGCACCGAGACACTCCATCCATTTATCTGCATGTGTTTGTCAATGTCAATACTGCATAACTAGCATGACTAATTATTACTCTCTAGCTCTACTATACAGTACTAGTACTTTATTACCCTGTAGCTCTCTACTGTACAGTACTAGTACTTTATTACCCTGTAGCTCTCTACTGTACAGTACTAGTACTTTATTACCCTATAGCTCTCTACTGTACAGTACTAGTTCTTTATTACCCTATAGCTCTCTACTGTACAGTACTAGTACTTTATTACCCTGTAGCTCTCTACTGTACAGTACTAGTACTTTATTACCCTGTAGCTCTCTACTGTACAGTACTAGTACTTTATTACCCTATAGCTCTCAACTGTACAGTACTAGTACTTTATTACCCTATAGCTCTCTACTGTACAGTACTAGTACTTTATTACCCTGTAGCTCTCTACTGTACAGTACTAGTACTTTATTACCCTGTAGCTCTCTACTGTACAGTACTAGTACTTTATTACCCTATAGCTCTCTACTGTACAGTACTAGTACTTTATTACCCTGTAGCTCTCTACTGTACAGTACTAGTACTTTATTACCCTATAGCTCTCTACTGTACAGTACTAGTTCTTTATTACCCTATAGCTCTCTACTGTACAGTACTAGTACTTTATTACCCTATAGCTCTCTACTGTACAGTACTAGTACTTTATTACCCTATAGCTCTCTACTGTACAGTACTAGTTCTTTATTACCCTATAGCTCTCTACTGTACAGTACTAGTACTTTATTACCCTATAGCTCTCTACTGTACAGTACTAGTACTTTATTACCCTATAGCTCTCTACTGTACAGTACTAGTACTTTATTACCCTGTAGCTCTCTACTGTACAGTACTAGTACTTTATTACCCTACAGCTCTCTACTGTACAGTACTAGTACTTTATTACCCTATAGCTCTCTACTGTACAGTACTAGTACTTTATTACCCTATAGCTCTCTACTGTACAGTACTAGTTCTTTATTACCCTATAGCTCTCTACTGTACAGTACTAGTACTTTGTTACCCTATAGCTCTCTACTGTACAGTACTAGTACTTTATTACCCTATAGCTCTCTACTGTACAGTACTAGTACTTTGTTACCCTATAGCTCTCTACTGTACAGTACTAGTTCTTTATTACCCTATAGCTCTCTACTGTACAGTACTAGTACTTTATTACCCTATAGCTCTCTACTGTACAGTACTAGTACTTTATTACCCTACAGCTCTCTACTGTACATTAGTGCTATAGAGTAATAATTATTAATGCTACTAGTACTTTTACTCTATAGCTCTCTACAGAGCCAGTCTTTCATAGTTTGTCATTGTAAATTCTAGGATTTATTAACGTTATCTGTTATTATTATTATTGTTATTGTTATTATTATCATCATTTCTTTCGTGTTTCCTGTTTTACATCCTGTAGAGCCGGGTCCAAACTATGGACCTGAGGCACTATAAGACAGATGTCACTTGATTGACAGTCCTCGTCGTAATATGTGGGCTGTTCCGAGTAGGGCGATCTTCTGGACTGCATGGATGTGGATGTTTCCTGGGATACGGTTGGTGAACTTGTCCATTCCCGTCTTCATGAGTCCTAGAGCTCCGGTCACCACTGGTGTTGTTTGGGTCTTCCTTCCCCACATCCTGTTGACTTCCGTCTCCAGGTCTCTGTACTTGGTCAGCTTCTCTGTGACTTTCACTGAGGTGTTGGTTTCGGATGGTGTTGCCATGTCGATGAGCATGCACCTCTTCTCCTTCCTGTCCTTGATAACGATGTCGGGCTTGTTGGCTTTTATCTCTCCGTCAGTGTGGATGGGCGTGTCCCAGAGGATGGTGACGTCATTGTTCTCAGTGACCGTTTTTGGCTGATGTTGGTACCACTTCTCAGTGGTCTTGATCTTGTAGCTCCTGCAGATCTTCCAGTGCAGGTATGCTGCTGCCTTGTCGTGCCTGTACATGTACTCGGTCTTTGCCAGTTCTGGGCAGCCTGAGACAATGTGGTCGATGGTTTCTTCCTACATTCCACAGATTCTGCATTTTGGGTCTGTTCCGTCTTTGATGATGTGATGGTGATAGGATCTGGTTGCCAGGTTCTGGTCTTGTGCAGCGATTATCAGGCCCTCCGTCTCTGCTTTCAGCCCGGTGCTCCTCAACCACTGGTGTGTCTTTGGTTGGTCCACATCTGTGTCTTTCATTCTTTTTGGGTGCTTCCCGTGCATTGCTTTGTCCTCCCAGGTTTTTTGCAGACTCTGCCGCTGGCCATGGTGTTTTGCCTTCTGCGTCACTCGTTTGGTGTAGATGGTAGTTGCCTCATTTTCTGTTGGTGGGGTTTCTGGGACATCAAGCTCTTTCTTGAATTGTGCAGCTTCTTTATTGATGGAGTAGATCTGATGTTTTACTATTCGGAGGAGTGGGTCATCTGTTTTTGTCAGGTGTGCATCCAGCCCGATAGTGGTAGTCTTTAGGGTCAGTTCGAGTTGGACCTGGCCTCGTCCTCCTGAAGCTCTTGGTAGGTACAGCCTGTCGACATCTGCTTTCGAGTGGTGCATCTTCTCCATGGTCAGCATCTTTCTTGTCTTGGTGTCTAGTCTCTTGATGTCGTTCAGTTTCAAACAGATGATATTGAAGCTGTACGTCACTACAGGTATCGCTAGGCTAGGGTGTTGATAGCTTCACTACTGTTAGCCGTGTTGAGTTCGCTCTTCAGTACCATACGCACTCTCCTGTGGTACTCTTTCTGGATCTTCTCCTTCATGGTTGAGTGTTGTAGGCTGTCCCCTTCGTTAACTCCTAGGTACTTGTATGTGCTATCTTGGTCTAGCTCTTTGATTACAGTGTCAGTGTCAAGGTCTAAGTCTGCAGTCTTGGTAAGTCTTCCTTTCTTGAAAGTGGCTTTGGCACACTTGTCGATTCCGAAAACCATCTTGATGTCATCGCTGAAGGTCTTGACGATGGTGAGTAGACCCTTCTGCTTATTACTATTATTGTTGTTGTTGTTATTATTATATTGTTGTTGTTGTTCTTCTTATTATTATTATTATTATTATGATAACCTCGATAATTTGATGTAAATAGGTCACAGATCTTCTCGATGTACTTACCTTTTAAAATGTTGTGTGACTGTTGCAGGGAGCTACACATCCTGCTCGTGTTAACATGGTGAGAACCATTGTCTTCTGGTTCTGGCTGCAAAATATGAACCACGGGCTTAAATTCCAGTAAAATGCAGCAGGTAATTAATTATACAACAGATCATTTCGATGGCTGGACCCGTCACTACCACAACATGTGTCATCTTGTTCCTGAAGAAAGAGCTGAGTTTAAATGGTCCCATTTTCTATTCGACACAGGTGCGTGTCACTCACATAGCCAGCAGGTTTCTCCTTCCGCTATGTGTCACTGTCAGTACCCAGTTAACTGCCCTCAGCATGTAAGGTAAAGGGTTGGCCATCAGCTGAGTATGGTGGTGCTGCTCTGCACACACACACATTTCATTTTCAGCTGTCAAGTTGAAGGTGATACAAGAAATTAGGTGTCAGAAAAAAGTCTCTTCACCAAGACATGAGGTCATCGTGACGTGCATACAGGCATGTGTGGGACTTCTTGGTGTCATTAGTACTCTGGAACAATTAACAGTGTACAAGATATACACAGTTTACGCACAAAAACACAACTTACACCTAAACGTGGAGCTTACACGAACACACACAACTTGTATACACATGGCACAAGGACAGGTAGCACCTTGCAAGGTGCACATAGTACACATAGTACACATGACACATGACAGCTCAGGCGGGAGGAGAAACGAAGAAATAAAATCTAAAGTATCCATGGACACACACACCCATATATCTCTCTCTCTCTCTCTCTCTATATATATATATATACACTACCGTTCAAAAGTTTGGGATCACCCAAACAATTTCGTGTTTTCCATGAAAAGTCACACTTATTCACCACCATATGTTGTGAAATGAATAGAAAATAGAGTCAAGACATTGACAAGGTTAGAAATAATGATTTGTATTTGAAATAAGATTTTTTTTACATCAAACTTTGCTTTCGTCAAAGAATCCTCCATTTGCAGCAATTACAGCATTGCAGACCTTTGGCATTCTAGCTGTTAATTTGTTGAGGTAATCTGGAGAAATTGCACCCCACACTTCCAGAAGCAGCTCCCACAAGTTGGATTGGTTGGATGGGCACTTCTTTGAGCAGATTGAGTTTCTGGAGCATCACATTTGTGGGGTCAATTAAACGCTCAAAATGGCCAGAAAAAGAGAACTTTCATCTGAAACTCGACAGTCTATTCTTGTTCTTAGAAATGAAGGCTATTCCATGCGAGAAATTGCTAAGAAATTGAAGATTTCCTACACCGGTGTGTACTACTCCCTTCAGAGGACAGCACAAACAGGCTCTAACAGGTACTATTTAATGAAGATGCCAGTTGGGGACCTGTGAGGCGTCTGTTTCTCAAACTAGAGACTCTAATGTACTTATCTTCTTGCTCAGTTGTGCAACGCGGCCTCCCACTTCTTTTTCTACTCTGGTTAGAGCCTGTTTGTGCTGTCCTCTGAAGGGAGTAGTACACACCGGTGTAGGAAATCTTCAATTTCTTAGCAATTTCTCGCATGGAATAGCCTTCATTTCTAAGAACAAGAATAGACTGTCGAGTTTCAGATGAAAGTTCTCTTTTTCTGGCCATTTTGAGCGTTTAATTGACCCCACAAATGTGATGCTCCAGAAACTCAATCTGCTCAAAGAAGTGCCCATCCAACCAATCCAACTTGTGGGAGCTGCTTCTGGAAGCGTGGGGTGCAATTTCTCCAGATTACCTCAACAAATTAACAGCTAGAATGCCAAAGGTCTGCAATGCTGTAATTGCTGCAAATGGAGGATTCTTTGACGAAAGCAAAGTTTGATGTAAAAAAAATCTTATTTCAAATACAAATCATTATTTCTAACCTTGTCAATGTCTTGACTCTATTTTCTATTCATTTCACAACATATGGTGGTGAATAAGTGTGACTTTTCATGGAAAACACAAAATTGTTTGGGTGATCCCAAACTTTTGAACGGTAGTGTATATATATATAGATAGATAGATAGATAGATAGATAGATAGATAGTGCACGCCGCACAGCCTGGCACTCTGCTGTCTCAGAGGGAGTGAAGTATATGGAAAACCAGCGCACACAACACTGTGTAGTGTAGTAAGGCGTGTGAAGAGGCCTGCTCACAAAGCTGCCCCTGCACCCCCCCCCCCCACGGCACCACTTTTACATGCCCGGTCTGCAACCGCAACGGTGCATCCAGGATCGGACTATTCAGCCAACGAAGGACCCACGAATAGGAGAAGATGGTCGTCATTGGATACGATGGACAACCAGCAAGCAAGTGTGTGTGTGGATATATATATATATGTGTGTGTGTGTGTGTGGATATATATATATATGTGTGTGTGTGTGTGTGTATATATGTGTGTGTGTGTGTGTGTGTGTGTGTATTTATATATATGCACGATTTTTTTCATCCACTTGTTTTGCTTCTCCAATTTAGGGTGCAGTTGGGTGGGTTGAGGGTGGGTTACTGGTTGGGTGGGTTGAGGGTGGGTGCAGTTGGGTGGGTTGAGGGTGGGTTACTGGTTGGGTGGGTTGAGGGTGGGTTGAGGGTGGGTTACTGGTTGGTGGGTTGAGGGTGGGTGCAGTTGGGTGGGTTGAGGGTGGGTTACTGGTTGGGTGGGTTGAGGGTGGGTTGAGGGTGGGTTACTGGTTGGTGGGTTGAGGGTGGGTGCAGTTGGGTGGGTTGAGGGTGGGTTACTGGTTGGTGGGCTTGGTTTGTATGGGGTAAAACTCATAGGCACGTTTATATTTCGTTCTGTTTGTCTTATAAATCTGTGCGAAATGCAATAAAAAGATTATGAAATATATATATTTAAATATATATTATCTCCGTGGACGGACAAATATTGTGTGGACAGTGACATCTAGCGGACAAGCATGGACTTGCACCTCGGAACAACCCGTTAATGGTGTAAAAAAACCAGGGAAGAAGTAAAAGACCCTAAACTGATGAAGAAATATAGGCGTCGTTTCCCAGTCTCACGCGCCTCTCTTCCCGGTCACGTGCATGGTGTGCGCAACCCTGCGCTAGTTTTTCTACTTGATTTCATTGTGATTTTTGTTTTTTTCCGACATATTTTCTAACATTTCAAGTTGGCAAAAAATAGACGAATAGAGCAGAAACAATGCCGGGGTAATTAGTACCACGCCAAAATGTACAAACACAATCCAAAACACAATCACAACGTCCCGCAGACCCGCCACACCGGAGGCTCGGGCGTCACCATGTCTCCCCACGTGCGCTCCTTCAACACACCGGGTATGGCCAAATACATGCCTGAGCAGAAAGGCCGCCTGCTCCGGAATAAGGGAAGTATTCCGGACCACTCTGACAGCGCGTCGTCGCCGACTCGGCGAACACAGGCGTGTGTTGTGTGTAGTACCGCGTGTTGTGTAGTCGGTTCACTCACTAATGTGATAAAGTCTAGTATAGGACACTGCGGCGCGTGCGGAGAAAGGAGGCCCCTACCGGCGGGCTGCGGTACTGCAGTGAGCTTCGCGGTGTATTTGGTTGTAGTACTTGCGACGGAACGACTTAAGGTTCTTGGGAAGACTGTCAGTTCAAGGGGTTTTTAATCTTGGACAAAAAAATGTGATAAATTTTATTAGAAACTGTCTCACTGAAAACTTATTCCCCGAAAGACAAAACAAAAATGACATTTTCCACAACTTTGATAAAAATTCAATTATTAAATTGAGAACAATGTATCTAACATCTCCTACCCCCCCCAAAAAACGAAGGAAACAACATATATCCCTCCAAAGAACTACTTAGATCACGGTTTGGTTTTAACGATAATGTAGCGAATTCAGGGGGGGCAACCACCGGAAGTGCCGCGGCCGGGAAGCGAACCGGTCCCACCCCTGTCGCAGGAGACATCGCTAACCGCTAGACTAAAGGGTCAGACCCGCCAGCCAGCTAGCGGCCAGCGTGGGTAGTAATCCATGCACGTTACAATATGTTCATTTGGTGGAAGTGACATAGAAACTAGGGACCATGTATTTCTCTCATGTGGTGTGGTACTTGTGTTCTGGCCTGACATTCACAAATGGATAAAGCAAAGGATTTTGTCCTTCCCAACTTGGATTTCTAGAGACAATATAACATTTGGTAGGATTTTGCAAAACAAAAACGATGAACTCTGTTGTAATGTAATCCTCTGCTTAGCCAAATTCCTTATTCATAAAAATAGATACTTTAAGTCATCCCCCAAATTTGTTGTTTTTTAAATTAATTTAGATTATACTTGAAATCTTTAAAACTAATGACCGATACAAAAGCAATAAAGATTTATGAGGCGTTAAGATATTTCCCCACTGAATCAGAAGACTGATATCCTTATTAATTCCCCCTTGTATGATGGACCGTGTTTTATTATTTTCAATTAGTGTATGTCATGTATTTAATTTATTATTGTTTGTACCCTTATTTTCATAATACGTCACCGTATATTTGTCATGTGACATTCAACCTCTATGCACTTCCTGATATACTGTATAGAAATGTTTACATACTGTTCCCTTTGGCACTCTGGATATCTCTATGTATTTTTGGATGAAATGTATATTTGCCATGTTTGTTTTGTAATGAGCTTTCTTCAAGAATCTGTACATGAATACGAACAATGTTCCATAAAAATATATATATAAAAAAGGTTCTTGAAAAGAGTGTCAGTTTAAAATGTGGCCGGTAGGTGGCAGCGTCAGAATAAGACTTGGCGATATCGCGAGTTTAGCCCTCGTTTCGACTCTTCTTGTCCCTTTCCGGAAGCCGTATTCTTTCTCTTCCGGTTGTCGTCCCGGACGTGTGGCAGGTATTTATATTTTGTCCGCGAACTTTCTCAAATCCAAGCCAATCTTCCTGTATTTTCATCATCATGGTCGAACACTGAACGGGAACGCTGAAGCACTTTAACAACAACACGTGTGTTGTGGTATTAATCCGACGTCGTCCGTCTACATGTGTTAAAATGGGAAGTTTAGCCGCGGCGTCCTGTGTGGCTGGACCAGAGCGGTGCGGCAAATGGGACGCCGCGGGACTTGCTGGTGAGGTGAATGAAGCGGCAGGGGGACTGCGCAGTCGTGCTCCGCAGCTTCTGCTTTAGTCCACCACCTCGTGTGGACCCGCGTCTGTAGGAGGGGAGACGCGTTGTTTACGTCCATCAGCCTGCAGCTGTCTCATGCCCAGCCACCCGTTCTCCAAGCCCCTTACCCCAAGTCGGGTCTTGTACCTTATCGATCAGTCATGCAGATCTTGCTGTGTTCAGACACACAGGCAGGTCCGTATTAAAGAGAGACATACAACACAAAGATACAGCTAGCAGCAGCTCACAAGTCCCCAGTGATTAGAAGCCGTCCGGACTTTTGTTCCAGTGTCTCCAGGAACCAGAGCAGCACCCGGTGTCACTGTGTGTAGGCCCACTTAACAGCGTTATCGTTACGTTCTGGCAATCAGTTAGTCGACACATACATTTGTACATAAAGCTCCCCAACACGGCAGGAACAGTGGGGACGGTACTAGTCACACACACACACGACTTGCACTTGTCCATCTGGGAAGCTTGAGCAGGACTCTGAATGCATCATTATGTGCTACCTGCAGCCTTTTCCTTTTTACCTCGCTATAATTGCGCCACCAGTGGGCAGTATAGAGTGGAGCACAGCAGGCCCTACAAAGAGCAGTCTTAACCTCATCTGTACACTGTGACGTGTGCCTGCCAGCATGTTGGCTTGTGCGCACAGTTTGCAACACTGGCGCTGCTCGTCACCACCATCATCATCCTCATCATCATCACGTAGATCATTCCTGATGATGTGACCCAGATATCTTACTGTGTTCTCAACCTTTAGTGCTGGGTCCTGTACCGAATATATATTTTGAAAAATCTGCTGTACAGCAACAGTAACGTCATCCTCATTTCCCTCTAACAGATCACCAGAGTCAAAATGGCAAAGTCAAAGAACCACACAACACACAACCAGTGTAAGTATGGAAGGACCTAGCAGATGTAATGTTGTGTGTCTGTCTGTCTGCCTGTCTGTCTGCTGGTTGTAATGGTTGGGTTTCTCATCTTGCTCCTGAATAGTTTATGAACAGCTAGGATGCCTTTCAGTTCTCTGTTTTTCTGTGGGATTGTTTTAATTTGACTCTAAAGTCACTTTGAGCTGGGTGCCATGAACCAAACGTGCTACGTGAAGTTTAGTAGCAAGTTTATTGGTTCAGTCTTTTCTTCTCGCACAGTTTAAAGCGCTGTGTGTTCCTGTTCGAGTTGTTATTCTACCACACCAGTCTCTCTACTGTTGTTTCTTAACAGGTCTGCACTGACAATACCTAATTCTAAATGTCATGAGTCTTTAATACAATAGTGAGGTGCAGGTGTGAGCGAAAATTACAGTGCATGTATAACACGTTCAAACAGGTACGCATACATGTTTTTTGTTTTGCCAAATTGAAAATCTGGCAGCCCTAGCCATGCAAGACCAGTCAGTCAGTTCTTCGTTGAGTCAAAAATGAGACGTTGTGGAAGAAGATTAAACTTGTCGCTGTCTTTCCATGTGTTTTCATAATGTGGTGATGTCTGTCTCCACACAGCTCGTAAAGCCCACAGGAATGGCATCAAGAAGCCCAGATCTCAGCGCTACGAGTCCCTGAAGGGGGTAGGTATTGTCTCACCATCACATATGAATTCCCTGCAGGACAGTCCTGACATGATGCCGAGAGTCGGTGTGGTAGACGTCTGTGCTCTGGGTGCTGATGGATGTTTGCCAGGTGTTTTCATGTTGGAGGAGATCTGCTTCTTCCTCCTATGCCCCTTTTCCACTACATGGTACCGGCTCAGCTCGACTCGCCCTTTTCTCGGTTTCCATTACTGGAAAATACCGGCATTTTGGTAACTGTTACCACTTTTCTGGTACCACCTTTGTTGAGGTTCCAAAAAAACTGGAGCGGCTACCAAAATCAATGCGGACCTCTGACGCATCACTGCGTCATCAGTGCGCGCATGGGGTATCACCCGGCGTTTTTTAAATACCGAAGCGCAGTTATCTTAAAAGTACATTTTGAAATTGAAAACCAGGCACCGCTGGGACGACCAGCTACACTGAGGGGGTACTGTTACGGTGATGGAAAACGACACAGAAGCGAGTCGAGCTGAGCCGGTGCCATGTAGTGGAAAAGGGGCGAAAGATGTTCAACCCCATGATCAAGATAACTGCCTAGGTCACCTCTGTAAACTTTCCTAATCGATAGATCCCCTGTGAGCAATGCCAAAAATTCAGTTAGACTCCTGATGAAAGTCCGGAGGGTCTGTGATTGACATGCTTGTTGTGATTTTGCTGGAGATTTGATAGTTTGCTCAGATGTCCAAGAAAGACTTGTTGAAGGTTTGCAGCTTGTGAGCAGTATGTGGTAGGACTGAGTTACTTCAGATGGGTTGACTCTGTACCTGCTCACACTTGATCTTTTCAGATGTTTGTCATAACAGGTTGTGGGTTAGCTTGTCAGCAGGCAGTTTATAAGTACCGACGGGGGTAAAATCTAAACCCTGGCCAAGATATTTAAGGCTAGATGAGTTGTTATAACTGAAGAAAGCAGTTACATGAACATTGTACTGAAAGCCACAGGTTGGCTTTGAGGGCTGAAGAATGCCTTTCTGTCTAGTCCTGCCAAAAGGAAAAACTCAGTAAATGGTCTCAATAGTATTCATCACTAAAGTTGTGCTTTAACTGCATCTCATAGGAGCAGATAGATTAGAAATTGATCAGTACAAAGCCAGTGTTGTGAAATTGTTCATTAAAGCCTCTTGTTAAAGATTTCAGTTTTCCTGACAATTGAGCATTTCTCAGATTTCTTGACTTTTAATGCAGATATTCCCCAAAGAGCGGCACGGTGAATCAGCCGTACTAAATTGTCCCTGGGTGGGGTTGGGGGGGGGGAGCATGAGTAAGTAAAATCAGCACCACCGAGTGTGTTTGGGAGGGAGTTTTCTGTGTATTTAACTCCATCTCTCCACAGTCGCAGCGGTGAATGTTGATTGGCCGTTTACTTGTCATGCTAATTGATTCCGGGGGCGGGCCATTGAGCCACCTCTCAGAAAGATGCCGGTTAGCAGAGTGCGTTCTTCATATGAAAGGGGACTTCTCTTATTTATCAACAGGCATTTCATTCAACATGACCATTTCGTTAATAAGGAAAATGGCAATATTGGGTCCGATCATTGGGCGGATGAATAATCTGACCCCGAGGTGCCCCCCCCCCCCCCTAATATGTGCGTTGTGCAGAAGTGCAGCTCACAATCAGGACAGTTGGGGAAAGTGTGTAAGACCTCATCCCTAAATGCCTTCCACACAGTGCTCAGTATTATGTAAATCATTATCATTGCCATTTAGTTGTGGAATTCATATCAGTAACGTTTCATTGTCTGGACTGTAAAGTGTTCTTTGTTTGGAACTATTAAATCTAGTCCGCCTTTTACTGCCTGCTGAATATTAATCTTTTACTTAAAACCTGTCTTTTCCCAAGTGGCCCATCAACCCAACTGAGCGTGTCAGAATGTTGGATTGATTTTAACATTGCTGCTGGTTTTATAAAGGATTGTAGGCATCAGAACAGTCTTATGGAGCAGTCGCCTAACACGAGAACAGCCGGGATTTCACTCCTACCTAAAACCACCATGGGCGGTCTAAATGACCGCCACACTGTTTAAACTCTATATTGTGTCAAGATAAATACCCAGTTGAGATATTAATGCATTGCATATGTCAGTGTGTCTGTTACGAAACTAACTGACACCAAAATTAACTTTTTAATAACTTTCATACTGTTTTTTAAACAATTTAAAATGGCCGCTGTCCATCGCCTGTAAATCCTGCAACGCCTCGGTGGTAGTCATGGTGCGTCTGTAGCGGCGTCTGTAACCAGACATGTTGGACATAATCACACATCGTCTAGACTATTTGTCTGCACTGGAGGGCGCTAGTGTGTTTCTAGAACAGAGCAACGAACCTCACGCAGGAAATGATGCGACAACACACGTCATAAATGCTGACACGACACACAGGGTCACGCACACATTACGAGACGGTCATGTTGACTGCTCACGGTGGCTTTAGGTAGATCTGATCTTAACTTTCTTTGTGCAGTTGATCTGAAACTCATTTTAATGCATCTTTTTCTCATTAAGTTATTAAACTTTGAAAATCCAGAACGGTCATAATGACCATCTTGGCCGTTCCAGTGTTGAGCCTCCAAAAGTCACGAGAGGTCTTTGTTTGATGGTAGGAAGCTGCCAGTACAGTTGGATGTCTTTTAGCGTTTGGTTCAAAGCATGGAGTTACAAATCACACTTCCTATCAAGTTAGAATGACTGTTTTGCTCCTCCAAAAACACCTTCTTCTCTCTGGAGCTACACCCGAGCTACAGCGCTGTGTGTGACGCGGCAGGGCTTCCTGCTCTCAGGTGGAAGTTTTACACATGGTTGAGATGTAGAATTTTATTTTGAACAAACAGCAAATAAATGAAGCTGAACGTGACTGTCCTATGAGCTTCCTGCTTCATAAAACGAGATTTTCGTGGTTTTTGAAGGTTTAAGTTGAGGTTTAACTTTCTTCTACAGAGGAGGTTCAATGTTGAGTGATCAATACTGTAGTCACCAGTGACATTTCTGTCTCTCTGATTTTAATGATGTCTTTCTGATTTTAATGATGCCTGACGGTTAATGAAATATGAGTTTAAAAAAACATCTGTATGTAAAGCCTCTACATTTAAAACTGATGATTCAGAAGACTTCCTCTGTCAGCCCACACAGCAGACACACACAGGGATGAACATCAGCCATGCAGTCCCACTTTTTGAGACGCTCCTTCAGTTTATTTTTGGCCTTTGTTCCAGGTGGACCCCAAGTTCCTGCGGAACATGCGCTTCGCCAAGAAGCACAACAAGAAGGGCATGAAGGCAGCGAGGAAGGCCGCCGCAGCCTCCAAATAATGCAGTGCTGTCAGGACCGCCCGCATCGTCAACGTTCCACAGACTGAGTTCCCATCGTCACAATAAAGCTTTGCTTTCATAACAAAACTCCTGGATTCCACCTCCTTCTGTCCTCTCCCTGTATGTCTGTTTGATCCTCATCCATTAGTGGGATTTTTTTTTCTGTCTTTTTTTTTTTTTATTGAACATCCAGACCGCTCACATCATCTGGGACGGTCTTGCTTTCTGTCCCTGAAAGTTGTGAGTACTATAGGAGAGACCTGAGGTAACAGCAAGCAGTGATCCTGTTCAGTGTATAGTGTGACAATACAGGGCGGCACGGTGGCGCAGTGGTTAGCGCGGTCGCCTCACAGCAAGAAGGTCCTGGGTTCGAGCCCCGGGGTAGTCCAGCCTTGGGGGTCGTCCTCTGTGTGGAGTTTGCATGTCCTCCCCGTGTCTGCGTGAGTTTCCTCCGGGAGCTAAATTGTCCCTAGGTGTGAATGTGTGTGTGTGTGTGTGTGGGCCCTGTGACGGCCTGGCGGCCTGTCCAGGGTGTCTCCCCCGCCTGCTGCCCAATGACTGCTGGGATAGGCTCCAGCACCCCCGCCACCCTGAGAGCAGGATACGCGGTTTGGAGGATGGATGGATGAACGTCAGCGGAGCATTAGTGTGATTTTTAGTATTTCATACTGTGTATTGTGCTGGGCTGAAGGGACCGGAAGAGACCGGGAATCAGCCTTCCACCAGCTGAGGCTCAGATCCCGCAGTCGCTCTGCTGCTCGCGGTAGAGCTCCGATGTGCATGAGAGCGGCGTCCTGTTCCTTCTGGTCCTTCGCAACAGGTCCTGGGCTGGGCTTTACACCTTCTCTACGGAGAAGGTGTAAAGCCCAGTGGCGCCCCCAAGGGGTGGCCATGGCCACCCTGATTCTATCCCTGGCCCCCCCGCTGGCCCCCCCAGCCTCGAGTCGCATATGCAGAATAGGCTTCTGATTATGCAGAATATGCTTCTGTCTGATATCTTACATGAGGTGCTGTTCATGTAAATCAATAATGTATATTTTTCTTAACTCATCTTGACAGTTTCCCACTAGCCTATACAGTACACTACAACAGCAGCACAGAATTCCCCAAATTCAGTCATGGCTTTTGGTTTTGGTGTGCCACCCCAAGATTTTCAGTGGCCCCATTTGCCCCCCCCCCCCATGAAATATTTCTGGGGACGCCACTGGTACAGCCAAGCCCCTGACAGCTGCTTTCACACCCACAGAGTTATTAAGAAGGACCACTTGGCGTGTAGACTTGATCAGGGGTGCGAACCCGGATCAACCTATAGGCAAAGCAAACTGTCCCGCGTAAACAACCTGCGCGTCCATTGGAGCGCAGACTGGAGGCGCACTTGATGCGCCACGAAGTCCCGGTCACCGCCCACACGCCTTACCGTACAAAGTAATGTAGACGCGCAATCGATTTTCAAGTGGCGACGGCACCTCTACGAAGTGTAGACGGCGTGACGGCGGTGCAGCAGAGGCGGCGTGTTTCGTGTCCGTGGAGCAGCTGATCACCCCGCTCCGTGCAGCGGGTCGGACTCGTCCTCCTGTGCGGCCCAGTGCAGTTTAAAGTGCGCAGCGTGCGCGTACTTACCGCAATCATGCACCCACCCTGCGCCATAGCAGCAGACTCGCCATGTCTCAACCCAAACATGAAGAACCTGATCAAATTATGCAAATGAAACCACATTCCTCAATTTACCAGTTGTCCGCACATCGTTTCCTCATTCAGACATGACTTTCATGTTATAACAATATAAGTTATCACGTTATAACGTGGAATGTTTTATGTTATATCACGTTATAACGTGAGCCTGATCCGGTTTCTTTTTTTTTCTTTTTAACCCCCCCCCCCCAATTGTACTTGGCCAGTTACCCCACTCTTCTGAGCCGTCCCGGTCTCTGCTCCACCCCCTCTGCTGATCCGGGGAGGGCTGCAGACTACCACATGTCTCCTCCCATACATGTGGAGTCACCAGCCGCTTCTTTTCACCTGACACACTATTCCCCCCCCGTTCCCCCCTGAAAAGGCGCCCCGACTGACCAGAGGAGGCGCTAGTGCAGCGACCAGGACACATACCCACATCCGGCTTCCCACCCGCAGACACAGCCAATTGTGTCTGTAGGGACGCCTGACCAAGCTGAAGGTAACATGGGGATTCAAACCGGCGATGCACGTGTTGGTAGGCAACAGAATAGACCGCTGCGCCACCCGGACGCCCCTCGTTTTTCTTTTTCTGGCGTGACAGCAACTTGCCTCTGTAGTGCAGCGGCCCGGGCAGGCAGCGGCCCGGGCAGACGCCGGTGGTCCTCGGCCTTTGGCCAGGCGTTGTTTCTCCTGTGAAGCAGGTCAGCTGGTTCAGGAGTAAACCAACAACTGTCACGGCCCTTAAATCCAAATCTGTGGGTCGGTCGGGAGCATGTTTGTCAGTAAAACAGGTCAAGGCACCTTAAAGGAATTTCAAGGCCAGCTGAAGATGGTCCCAGTTAAAACGCGTCAAGTTGTGCAGGAGACGCTGTAGAACCTGATAATGTAATAAAAAATCCACTTGAGGCCATTGAAAATGCAATAAAACCTGATAATGTAATAAATCCCCGATAATGTAATAACCCTGATAATTTAATAAAAAATGCACTTGAGGCCATTGAAAATGCAATAAAACCTGATAATGTAATAAAGTGCATTTCCCGATAATGTAATAAACTATATATCATAGCTAACCCTAACCCTAAACCCTAATAACGTCCCGTTAATGTAACACATTATTACATTATTGGTAAAAAGTTTATTACATTATCAGGTTCTACAGACGCTGTTCAACAAACCGTTTGGGGTTCCTGTCAGTAGGAAGCGAGTTTGGCTCTGGGAAGCTCGGCGGCTCTGATCACTCAGGTCATTTGCAAAACCACTGGTTGGCAGACTGTTTATGGGGCTGTTTGTGATAAACATATTAATGAGAGTTGATTGCTTTGGGCATTTAGGATTTGGACATATGGGACTGTCTATAATTTGAGTCTAATTAAGAGAAACACGTTGTGCTTTAGAATAATCAGATACAGGTGAGAGCTGGTCCCCATTAAACCACCAACCAGGACGGTTTCATTAAAACGGATTTTGGGGAAGAAGCTGCTTCTTGGAGAAGATACCGTGTCATTAGAAGCAGATGGAGGTCTACAACAGCCAACAACAGTCAGATGCTGACCTGCAACACCTGTCTTCACATGAAACCTGACGTCAATCAAACCTGTTGATTGCGCTTCCGGTGTGGGAAGATGGCGGCGCAAATCCACGTTTGCAGCTGCCTCACCCGGTACCGTCCATGCAGTGTCTTTGTCCGTGTCGAAATGTGTCTTCGTTTGATGGCTGGGAGAGCCTGGTCTGCTGTGTCCTGTGGGCCCAGGGACCACGGCCCTGCCTGGAGCTGTGCCTGAAGAGGGAACACCGAAGGCGGTCTGACAGGAGGTGGAAGCGGGGCAGGCTAAGCTAACTGCTAGCCCATGCAGACCGGCAGTTCTGACGGTCATCCTGGCTGGTGTTCCTTCTCCTGGACAGGATTTTTTTTTTTAGTTTTGATATGTGTTAGTTTGGATGTGTGTTGTTGTAATACTGTGGACTGGGGGAAACGATCTTTCTTTTCATTTCATGTGCACAAGTGTGTGGAGTGTCATGACAGAGTGCTTCTGGTTCTGATTTGTGCAGACACCTCAGCATTTAAGAATGATAGTTCAAGCTGCTTAATAATTGTATGAAACCGGGGGCCAGCTGGTCAGCACAGACTTTCAGACAGGAGAGTGACACCCCACACCAGGGCCTTCCTGGTCTTCTGTCCCTGGAGGAGCTGGCACACGTCCCCAACACAGTTCCTGAGTGCGGCTGGGGGTTCAGTGGGAAGGGGAGAGTGGCTGGCAGGGAGTGCAGTTGGTTGTGTGTCGTGGCTGGAGAGGGTGAGGGGTGTGAAAGTTTGGATTCAAACCTGCAGTAGACCCATTTAGCTCGTCAGCCAGGTGATGGTTCCCTGCAGTGTGGGCGGTGGTCTCCTGCAGTTGGTAAAGTTGTTGATGAGAGGGATGATGGCGTTCCCTCGCCAGCATTGCCATGTTTCTATATGCGCTTTCAAAAATGGATCAAACGCACTGGTAACTTCCAGCACATCCATAGAGTTCCCATTAACAGGTTTCCCCTACATTTTACTGCTCCATTAATGACAGATATCGCTGTGCTAAAAATCTCCCCATCGCAACCACCCTCTTTAAAACCTCGTCCACTATTCACATTCACCGTCAGGTTGGTTTTTAGTTCTGGGTCTACGCAGCATCAGCACAGTGCATAACGTAAGCAATCACAGCCTGTCGGTGGCTCTCCGGTCCTTCATGTTCCGCCCAGAGTGCAGACTGAAGATCACTGACCCCGGACAATTCACATGTGAAACAAACGTGGTGCCCTCTGAAGGGGAAGAAAGCGACCTTGGCACAGTTTCACCTTTCGCCGGTTTCCTTTTAAACAGGGTTTTGGAAAAGTGCCTCTTGGTGTTTGTGTTGTCTTTCTGAGGCAGCGACATCTGCGTCTTTGTTCTGACAAGTTTCAGGTCCCATTTTAACCCAGTATGTCCTCAAACTGGGGCCTTTGTGACCCCTGAGGGTCCAGGCCCGGCGGGGCAGCCTGCTTTCCCCTGTTGGGAATTCAGCTTTGCCCTCGAGGCTTTAGGCTGTGTCAACAGAATCAGTTCCGAGGAAAGATAGTTGACAAAGTTTCTGAAAACATTCATGTAAAGACTGGAGAGCCCCCATATCCCACTGGTTTGGGTTCTTCTTCTTTGTTGTTGAATTGGTTTGTTTTATTTGTTTGTATTGTTCACAGAGGGTTGAATCAGTTCATCTGGACAACGTGTTGGGGTCAGTTAGGTGAGTGACGGATGTTTCCCCCAGTACACGCTGTGTCCACATGACCTGATTCAGCCCCCTCTGATTCCCTCTCCTTCAGCGTGGGTCCGTGGACGTCACTGCCAGCTGTTTCTAGCTTCCGACTTCGTGAGATCGATAACTGCTGTTTATTTGGGAGCGTCCGGGTAGCGTAGCAGTCTATTCCGTTGCCTACCAACACAGGGATCGCCAGTTCGAATCCCCGTGTTACCTCCGGCTTGGTCGGCCGTGTCTGCGGGTGGGAAGCCGGATGTGGGTGTGTGTCCTGGTCGCTGCACTAGCGCCTCCTCTGGTCAGTCGGGGCGCCTGTTCAGGGGGGAACTGGGGGGAATAGCGTGACCCTCCCACGCGCTACGTCCCCCTGGTGAAACTCCTCACTGTCAGGTGAAAAGAAGCGGCTGGCGACTCCACATGTGTCAGAGGAGACATGTGGTAGTCTGCAGCCCTCCCCGGCTCGGCAGAGGGGGTGGAGCAGAGACTGGGACGGCTCGGAAGAGTGGGGTAATTGACCAAGTACAATAGACCCCTTATCGCGCGACGTAAAAGCTGCGTCGTAAACAAGATGCGCGCGCAGAACGTGTGGCAAAACGTGGCCGAGAAACAGCGTGCATAAACTCCCAGGTGAAAGCCTATAAAACTCAAAATTAAACGGAGAAAAGTTAGAAAATGGAAATCTCAGAATATGGTGAAGGTCTACGGAAGGAAGACGGAACGCATTACGAGTCGAAACTTAGGCTAAGCGCTGGAGAACAACTTCCCGATCCGTTGCTGAAGCTCCGGGGACAAGTGACGTCACGGAGTTGCCAAACACGGGCTGGAGGGACGCGACTGAACACCTCATGGACACACCAAGTATATTTACCAAAGAACCAATACACAGGTCTTTAGAAGCACACGATGCCTTTGTTGGTGGACATGTCCGAGACTGCTTTGACCACCCGTCCCCGAGGAAAACCAGTTCTGCTTCATCAAATCGAAGGTCAGCCCTCGCTGTTTAATTGTTTGTACGGTTGAATTGTTTGTATTCAACAAAGCTGAGCTGTTTGTACGGGTGTGAGATCGAGGCTGGAGTCAAACTATGACCTCAAACATCAGGGAACAAGAAAGCTGCTGGAATCGTCGTCAGACTTGAGGAAGACTAGGAGGCGTTAACGACGAAGACGGTCATTATGACGGTTTTGGCTTTTCAGTTCAATAACTTTGTGAAATAAAAGATACAGACCTGCCGCTCCCCGAATTCTCCTAAAACTGCATATAGTGACATTAAAACGGGGTTTAGACCAATTACACAAAAAATTTAAGATAAGATCTACCCAAAACGACCACGAACAGTCAAAACGACCGCTCGTAATTCGTGCGTGACGGTGTGCGTCATGTCAGTATGTATGACGTGTGTTGGTGACGTCATTTCCTTCGTGAAGTTCGTTGCTCTGTGCTAGAAACACACTAGCGCCCTCCGGTGCAGACAAGTAGTCTAAGCTTGATGTGTGATGATGTCCAGCATGTCTGGTTACAGACGCACCAGGACCACCACCGAGGCGCTGCAGGACTTACAGGCGCTGGACAGCGGCCATTTTAAATTTTTAAAAAAGTATTAAAGTTGTTAAAATGTTAATTTTGGTGTCAGTTAGTTTCATAACAGACACACTAACACATGTAATGCATTAATATCTCAACTGGGTATTTATCTTGACACAATATAGAGTTTAAAAACCGGCGGTCATGTTGACCGCCTGTGGTCGTTTTCAGTAGGAGCATGAATAGACTCGGCTCAGTCCAGATTGTGATACTCTACCGGCCTCCTGGCTGTTGCTCGTTATTTCTTGAAGAATTTGGAGAGTTTGTCTCAGGCCTTGTTGCTCACTCTGATGAGATTCTAATTCTAGGTGATTTCAATATTCATCTGAATAAGGCTGCTGATCCTCTAAGTAAAGCCTTTCTGGCACCAGTTGATACTTTTGGGTTCACTCAGTTTGTTCAAGAGTCGACTCATTGCAGTGGTAACACCCTTGGTTTGGTTTTATCTAAAGGGATAGCTGTTTCTGATCTGAATGTCTTACCAACCACATCTGCTGTGTCAGATCATTTTCTCATCACATGTGAAGCATTATTGGCCTGTCCAGTTAATGTCAGCACAGATGTGATGTCCACTCGCCACACTGGTCCCTCCACTGTAGCTGCATTTGGCCAGCAGCTGCCTGAAGTCTTGGCTCCTTTCACTGTGGTAACTGACTCTGTTGAACATCTCACTGGTGACTTAAATGTGGTCCTCTCTAGTCTCCTGGATTCAGTTGCACCTCTCACTACCAGAGCTAGTCGACCTGAGGTTTCTATCTATTATTTCTCCCTGTTAAAGGGTTTTAGGGAGGTGTTCCTTATCTGATGTGAGGGTGTAAGGACAGGATGTTGTGCTTGACCAATGAGGCTTAAAAATTTGTACTTTCGCTTCTAAATGATGGTTAAAACCATCTTTGGGGGGTTTATTCATTCATTAGTAAACGGTTACAGGCAGAATTAGTACAACATTGGTACAAGTGAAAGTGTGAATGGTTTATTCCACTCCACTCCCTGAAGAACTCCAAGAACTCTGTGGGGAAACGAAAAGCACACATTCAGACCGTGACCAACAGCTAGATGGATTCACCAGGTCCTAACAAGGTGTCTAATTAGAAGATTGAATAATTAATTGTTTTTTTCTCACCGTCGTAATCGATCTTGCCGTCATTGTTCTTGTCTCCATCCTTCATGTCACCCTTGGCGATGGTCTCCCCGGTGGCCTTCAGCATCCTCTTCAGTTCCTCCAAGTCAGTGTAACCGTCTTTGTTCCTGATGGATTGAAATCAAAGATGGCTACGTTTTGCAGTCAGGCAGAGCCAGACAGGGTTTTCAGCTGATGAGGGACCAGTCTTGATGGTAAGGATCAGTTGGTTGAGTCTCACCGTGGGAGGAGCTCGCTTATTCATCAGTCGTATTTCCCTGTTAGGCTGATTCTTTGTATAATTCTCCACTTGTTTCACAGCTGCTAAAGGAAGAGTTTGTGTGTTTGTCCTCCATCCTTGTCTTCATACTGGACACACAGCTCCAGCTTGTCATCTCCACTTCAGTGTGATTAATGGGGGACAAATTCACAGTCCTGCTTCAGTGCAAAACTCCCCACTTCAGACGGCTAACATGATGCTACAGCAGTCCATCATGATGAATTACAGCGGCCATTTTAGAAATGTAAGTTGCTTTTTATGGTGGTTTCTTTTTTCCCGCCCCCCTTTTTTCCCTCCCCAATTGTACCTGACCAATCACATGTCTTAGGGCCACACATGACCCACACATGTCTTAGGGCCACACATGACCCACACATGTCTTAGGGTCACACATGACCCACACATGTCTTGGGGTCGCACATGACCCACACATGTCTTAGGGTCACACATGACCCACACATGTCTCAGGGTCACACATGACCCACACATGTCTTAGGGTCACACATGACCCACACATGTCTTGGGGTCACACATGACCCACACATGTCTTAGGGTCACACATGACCCACACATGTCCCACACATGTCTTAGGGTCACACATGACATGACCCACACATGTCTTGGGGTCACACATGACCCACACATGACTCTAAGACCATCTTAGTACCCTAGTGGTGTACAGCTTTCATGGAAATAAGAACAAAAACAGCAATTCACTGTTTGTAATGTTGGGGTCCCTGTAGGAAAAGTCATCACATGTTTGTAATGTTGGGGTCCCTTTAGGAAAAATCATCACATTTTTGTAATTTTCGGGTCCCTGTAGGAAAAGTCATCACATGTTTGTAATGTTGGGGTCCCTGTAGGAAAAGTCATCACATGTTTGTAATGTTGGGGTCCCTGTAGGAAAAATCATCACATTTTTTAAATGTTGGGGTCCCCGTAGGAAAAGTCATCACATGTTTGTAATGTTGGGGTCCCCGTAGGAAAAGTCATCACGTTTGTAATGTTGGGGTCCCTGTAGGAAAAGTCATCACATGTTTGCAATGTTGGGGTCCCCGTAGGAAAGGTCATCACATGTTTATAATGTTGGGGTCCCTGTAGGAAAAGTCATCACATGTTTGTAATGTTGGGGTCCCTGTAGGAAAAGTCATCACATGTTTGTAATGTTGGGGTCCCTGTAGGAAAAGTCATCACATGTTTGTAATGTTGGGGTCCCTGTAGGAAAAGTCATCACATGTTTGTAATGTTGGGGTCCCTGTAGGAAAAATCATCACATTTTTTAAATGTTGGGGTCCCCGTAGGAAAAGTCATCACATGTTTGTAATGTTGGGGTCCCCGTAGGAAAAGTCATCACGTTTGTAATGTTGGCGTCCCTGTAGGAAAAGTCATCACATGTTTGTAATGTTGGGGTCCCCGTAGGAAAAGTCATCGCATGTTTGTAATGTTGGGGTCCTTGTAGGAAAAGTCATCACATGTTTGTAATGTTGGGGTCCCTGTAGGAAAAGTCATCACATGTTTGTGATGTTGGGGTCCCCGCAGGAAAAGGCATCACATGTTTGTGATGTTGGGGTCCCCGTAGGAAAAGTCATCACATGTTTGTGATGTTGGGGTCCCCGTAGGAAAAGTCATCACATGTTTGTAATGTTGGGGTCCCCGTAGGAAAAGTCATCACATGTTTGTGATGTTGGGGTCCCCGTAGGAAAAGTCATCACATGTTTGTGATGTTGGGGTCCCCGTAGGAAAAGTCATCACATGTTTGTGATGTTGGGGTCCCCGTAGGAAAAGTCATCACATGTTTGTGATGTTGGGGTCCCTGTAGGAAAAGTCATCACATGTTTGTGATGTTAGGGTCCCCGTAGGAAAAGTCATCACATGTTTGTGATGTTGGGGTCCCCGTAGGAAAAGTCATCACATGTTTGTAATGTTGGGGTCCCCGTAGGAAAAGTCATCACATGTTTGTAATGTTGGGGTCCCTGTAGGAAAAGTCATCACATGTTTGTAATGTTGGGGTCCCTGTAGGAAAAGTCATCACATGTTTGTAATGTTGGGGTCCCTGTAGGAAAAGTCATCACATGTTTGTAATGTTGGGGTCCCTGTAGGAAAGGTCATCACATGTTTATAATGTTGGGGTCCCTGTAGGAAAAGTGATCACATGTTTGTAATGTTGGGGTCCCTGTAGGAAAAGTCATCACATGTTTGTAATGTTGGGGTCCCCGTAGGAAAAGTCATCAACACTGTTGTGGGTTATTTTGACCCGGAAGAGAGCAGGAGGGTTGTGTTTGTTCCCGTTATTCCCCTTAGAGGTTTTCCTCTGTGAGAGCCTGAATATCACCGTACTGAGTATTTCCCCCACCACAGCCTTGTCATGCTGCCACCTGAATACAGCATCCTAGCTAGCAAGTGAAGGCCATCTTGATCCACCATACAGAACATGCGCTCTTGGGAGAGGATGCAGGCTGTCTGACCTTACGGCTGCTCTGCAGACGTCCTCCATGGCCGAAGTCAGACAGACGGTCCTTATGAGCTTCACTCCGGGAGGCGGAACCAGGCTGCTGGGGCCTCCACACATACCCAGCCTCACACCGGCATGTGTCAATCACCTGCCCCTCCCGCCCGGAACGCCACTCTCAGACCTGTGAGGGATGCACGGTGTAGCAGGTATACGAGAGGCCTGACTATCTCACATACCAGCCCAAAGAAAAAAGAATGGGTAGCTGAACAAATTGAGATTGAAAATAAAATAACACAGCTAGAAGAAAACTATTGTATAACAAAATCAGGGAGACACCCCGGACAGGTCATCACCCCCCCCCCCACCCACCCACCCACCCACCCACACACACACACACACACACACACACATTCACACCTAGGGACTATTTAGTGCAGTGAGTCACCTGACCTACATGTCTTTGGACTGTGGGAGGAAACCGGAGCCCCCAAAGGAAACCCACACAGACACGGGGAGAACATGCAAACTCCACACAGAGGACCACCCGGGACCACCCCCAAGGTTGGACTACCCCGGGGCTCGAACCCAGCACCTTCTTTATATGGAATGTGTTGAATAGTGTTATTAGAAACGGGTCAAATGTAGTGATAGACAATGTCCAACTAGAAAGAGTATATGACAATAAATGTCTCGGTGTGATACTAGATAGACCACAATATCTGCTGGAAACCTCACACAACACAGGTAGCTGCAAGGAGCATTGCACCATGGGAAAAGCAAGTGACATTCTGGATCATAAATCATCGCACACTCTGTGTTGTTCATTTCTTTCCCCATGTCTGATCCACTGTGTGCAGGCATGGGGTAACACCAACACAAGGGGCAGGACCAAATCAGTGTGCACTTCCTCCTCCTCCCCCTGCTTCTCCCACCTGTAACAAATCAGCTGGTGTGTACGGAGACTTGTCCGCCGAGTCTGACGTGTGGCTTTGCTGGTAAAGACTTGTCTGTATGTGATACGACTGTAAACTACTAGTAATGAGACCCGTTAGCCCCTAGTTAACGGGTCTGCTGGCCCTTCAGCCGAGCGGTTAGTGACGTCGCCTTGTGGCGCAGTACACCCGTATCGAATCCCGCACCGGGCAAGTAAACACCCGGCTACACTGTATCCTGCTGATCATTATCACTCACTCAAACTACAAATCACCGCTCTTCTAGGCAACGCGTCGTTCTGCTTTTGTTCTTGTTGTTTCGTTTTTGTTTTTTGCAAAGCATGACCTCACAAATCAATAAATAAAAGAAATAACACGACGGTTTGTTGTTCGCTAAACCAACGTTGCTGTATGTAACGTAGCTCAGGTTCCAGGAGCACTTCCGCTTCCGGCAACGCGTTCCCTGGCTTGCATCATTTCCGATCGCAGCCTTCTGAGCCGGGCACGAACACATGTGAGTGTGGTCGCTGAAAAGGGATTTATGAAATATTCTCTGCCGTGTCGTTTAACCCTGTCGTCTGTCCTGCCGTCTGTCCTGCCGTCTGTCCTGCTGTCTGGCCACTTTAGACTGCGAACACGGTTTTAGTACAGAATTACTGACCCGGTTCTAACTGGCCGTCAGCAACAAGAAGGCGTCAGTGCACACGGTGCATGGGATTTATATGTAAGTGGAAAGGGGAATTTCTTTACTTCTGTTTCAGCCTCTCCTGCTCTCCGTTTTAGATCAGCGTATGACGTGTGTAGTGCTGGGCTATCTGTAGTGGGTCTGTCTTCCCTGACCAGTCACATCCACACCTCACCTAGCCAGTATAACCAGTAACAACCACACTTCAGCTAACCAGTAACAACCACACTTCAGCTAACCAGTATAAACTAACTAGTAACAGCCACGCTTAAGCTAACCAGTATAAACTAACCAGTAACAACCACACTTCAGCTAACCAGTAGCAACCACACTTCAGCTAACCAGTATAAACTAACCAGTAACATCCACACTTCAGCTAACCAGTATAAACTAAGTAACATAAAGTATAAACTAACCAGTAACATCCACACTTCAGCTAACCAGTATAAACTAACCAGTAACATCCACACTTCAGCTAACCAGTATAAACTAACCAGTAACAGCCACACTTCAGCTAACCAGTATAAACTAGCCAGTAACAGCCACACTTCAGCTAACCAGTATAAACTAACCAGTAACAGCCACACTTCAGCTAACCAGTATAAACTAACCAGTCGCATCCACACCTCACCTAGCCAGTATAACCAGTAACAACCACACTTCAGCTAACCAGTAACAACCACACTTCAGCTAACCAGTATAAACTAACCAGTAACATCCACACTTCAGCTAACCAGTATAAACTAAGTAACATAAAGTATAAACTAACCAGTAACAACCACACTTCAGCTAACCAGTAACAGCCACACTTCAGCTAACCAGTAACAACCACACTTCAGCTAACCAGTATAAACTAACCAGTAACAACCACACTTCAGCTGTATAAACTAACCAGTAACATCCACACTTCAGCTAACCAGTATAAACTAACCAGTAACAGCCACACTTCAGCTAACCAGTATAAACTAACCAGTAACAACCACACTTCAGCTAACCAGTATAAACTAACCAGTAACAACCACACTTCAGCTAACCAGTATAAACTAACCAGTAACATCCACACTTCAGCTAACCAGTATAAACTAAGTAACATAAAGTATAAACTAACCAGTAACATCCACACTTCAGCTAACCACTAACAACCACACTTCAGCTAACCAGTAACAACCACACTTCAGCTAACCAGTATAAACTAACCAGTAACATCCACACTTCAGCTAACCAGTAACAACCACACTTCAGCTAACCAGTATAAACTAACCAGTAACAACCACACTTCCACTAACCAGTATAAACTAACCGGTAACAACCACACTTCAGCTAACCAGTATAAAGTAACCAGTAACAGCCGCAGGGAAACGCCCAGACTGTCAGGTTGTGCTCATTGTCACGGGTGGTGTTAGGATGTGTCGACATTAACGGTCCAAGTCCAACAAGTCAGGCAGCGCCTGGTTGTTGTGTGTGGGTCCTCTGCTGTAGCAGACACTGCAGGGGTGGGTCTTCAAGTCCCAGCTGTGAACCAGGGCCTCGTTGGGGGACCCTACCCTACCCAGCCTTATTTGAATCATAGCGGCTTTCAGAATAAGATGGACGGTCGGTTCCTCATCGCTATTGTTTTGTCGTTTCTTAAAACCCCTGTTTTGGATATGGTGGGTTTAGACGCCATGGTGGAGCCGGTTCCCGAGTCCATCAGCTTCCCCTTGGAGGAAGAGAAGATCCTCCAGTTTTGGCAGGAGAAGGACTGTTTCCAAGAATGCCTCAAACAGTCCAAGAACAGACCCCGGTAAGTCCAGTAAACACCCAAGTATCTTATTACAATGTTTCGATGACTTTTGTTTTAAATGACAAGTGCAATAGAAAAAAATACATTGTTATTATTATTATTATTATTAGTAGTAGTAGTAGTAGTAGTAGTAGTGGTGGTGGTAGTAGTGGTAGTGGTAGTGGTAGTAGTAGTTAGGGATTGACTTATCCTGGTATCAGATGTCAGGCTAAAATGGAGTATAAGTATGGAAGATTTTACCCAAGACTAAAATTCAGCAGGTAGAGGTGTGAGTAACGTCTTAAATGAAAGCAGAATGGTTTAATTTACTGTATTTGTTATTTTGAGACACTTTATTGATCCTCGTGGGGGAGTTCCTCTCTGCATGTAAGCCATCCCTAGCTGTGTGGCTAGGAGCAGGGGGCAGCGCCCGGGGACCCCCTCCAGCTGGCCTCGCCGTGCCTCCGTCAGGGGCACAGACAGCAGTACTGACCCTAACATGCATGTCTTTTTGATGGTGGGGGAAACCGGAGCGCCCGGAGAAAGCAGCAGTAGTAGTAGTGGTGGTGGTACTGCTCATAATAGTAGTGGTATTATTAGAATTGTGGGAAAAAATGTCAAGCGCTTGCGTCCTGAATTTCAGCCTCCACTGTGGCTGAAGGAGGCGGGTTGTTTAATCGGCTGCTGCCTCAGGAGCTGGTTTTCCAGGCTCACCTGCTGTGTTGTGGTTCAGCTTTTGGAGGAGGTGTCGGCTTAGCCTAGAATCTGTCTTTATTTATTTACCTCCCTTTTCTCCCCAATTGTACCCGGCCAATTACCCCACTCCTCCGAGCCGTCCCGGTCTCTGCTCCACCCCCCCTGCTGATCTGTCCCGGTCTCTGCTCTACCCCACTCTTCCGAGCCGTCCCGGTCTCTGCTCTACCCCACTCTTCCGAGCCGTCCCGGTCTCTGCTCCACCCCCCCTGCTGATCTGTCCCGGTCTCTGCTCTACCCCACTCTTCCGAGCCGTCCCGGTCTCTGCTCCACCCCCCCTGCTGATCTGTCCCGGTCTCTGCTCTACCCCACTCTTCCGAGCCGTCCCGGTCTCTGCTCTACCCCACTCCTCCGAGCCGTCCCGGTCTCTGCTCCACCCCCCCTGCTGATCTGTCCCGGTCTCTGCTCTACCGCACTCTTCCGAGCCGTCCCGGTCTCTGCTCTACCCCACTCCTCCGAGCCGTCCCGGTCTCTGCTCCACCCCCCCTGCTGATCTGTCCCGGTCTCTGCTCTACCCCACTCTTCCGAGCCGTCCCGGTCTCTGCTCCACCCCCTCTGCTGATCCGGGGAGGGCTGTAGGCTACCACATGCCTCCTCCCATACATGTGGCGTCACCAGCCGCTTCTTTTCACCTGACAGTGAGGAGTTTCACCAGGGGGACGTAGCACGTGGGAGGATCACTCTATTGCCCCCCCCCCCCCCGAACAGGCGCCCCGACTGACCAGAGGCGGCGCTAGTGCAGCGACCAGTGACACATACCCACATCTGGCTTCCTGTGTTACCTCCGGCTTGATCAGGCGTCCCTCTGTGGGTGGGGATTCGAACCAGCGATCCCCATGTTGGTGGGCAGCGGGATGGACCGCGACACTAGCCAGGCGCTCTGTAAACCTGCTGGAGCTGCAGGGCAGCAGTTACACGCTGACCAATCAGACACAGGCTGACCCCTGTTTTCACCAGGTGTGAGCTGCTGGCTGCTCCACTGGGTCCTTCTGACCATCGGCTCCCCGTCAGTCCCCTGGTTTTCTGATTTCACCTCCTCAGATCAGGTTTTATCTGCCTCATGACTGGCTGTAGCGGTGCAGCGCCCTCTGTTGTTAGCTTGGCCAAACTGCAGAGGGTTGCATTTCATTTCAGAAATACATGAAACAAATGTGAGCACTGGATTTCTCTTGTCTCACCTCACCTGAGAGTCTGGCAACCGTTGTGTGTGTGTCTATTATCCAGCCTGTTGTTGTGTGTGTGTCTATTATCCAGCCTGTTGTTGTGTGTGTGTCTATTATCCAGCCTGTTGTTGTGTGTGTGTCTATTATCCAGCCTGTTGTTGTGTGTGTGTCTATTATCCAGCCTGTTGTGTGTGTGTCTATTATCCAGCCTGTTGTTGTGTGTGTGTGTGTGTCTTTATTATCCAGCCTGTTGTTGTTGTGTGTGTGTGTCTTTATTATCCAGCCTGTTGTTGTGTGTGTGTCTTTATTATCCAGCCTGTTGTTGTGTGTGTGTCTTTATTATCCAGCTTGTTGTGTGTGTGTCTTTATTATCCAGCCTGTTGTTGTGTGTGTGTGTCTATTATCCAGCCTGTTGTTGTGTGTGTCTATTATCCAGCCTGTTGTTGTTGTGTGTGTCTTTATTATCCAGCTTGTTGTTGTGTGTGTGTCTATTATCCAGCCTGTTGTTGTGTGTGTGTGTCTTTATTATCCAGCTTGTTGTTGTGTGTGTGTGTCTTTATTATCCACCTTGTTGTTGTGTGTGTGTCTATTATCCAGCTTGTTGTTGTTGTGTGTGTGTCTATTATCCAGCTTGTTGTTGTGTGTGTGTCTTTATTATCCAGCCTGTTGTTGTGTGTGTGTCTATTATCCAGCCTGTTGTTGTGTGTGTGTCTATTATCCAGCCTGTTGTTGTTGTGTGTGTCTTTATTATCCAGCTTTTTGTTGTGTGTGTGTCTTTATTATCCAGCCTGTTGTTGTGTGTGTGTGTCTATTATCCAGCCTGTTGTTGTGTGTGTCTTTATTATCCATCTTGTTGTTGTGTGTGTGTGTCTATTATCCAGCCTGTTGTGTATGTGTCTTTATTATCCAGCTTGTTGTTGTGTGTGTGTGTCTTTATTATCCAGCCTGTTGTTGTTGTGTGTGTCTTTATTATCCAGCTTGTTGTTGTGTGTGTGTCTATTATCCAGCCTGTTGTTGTGTGTGTGTGTCTTTATTATCCAGCTTGTTGTTGTGTGTGTGTGTCTTTATTATCCACCTTGTTGTTGTGTGTGTGTCTATTATCCAGCCTGTTGTTGTGTGTGTGTGTCTATTATCCAGCTTGTTGTTGTGTGTGTGTCTTTATTATCCAGCCTGTTGTTGTGTGTGTGTCTATTATCCAGCCTGTTGTTGTGTGTGTGTCTATTATCCAGCCTGTTGTTGTGTGTGTGTGTGTGTCTTTATTATCCAGCCTGTTGTTGTGTGTGTGTCTTTATTATCCAGCTTGTTGTTGTGTGTGTGTCTTTATTATCCAGCCTGTTGTTGTGTGTGTGTCTTTATTATCCAGCCTGTTGTTGTGTGTGTGTCTTTATTATCCAGCCTGTTGTTGTGTGTGTGTCTTTATTATCCAGCCTGTTGTTGTGTGTGTGTGTCTTTATTATCCAGCCTGTTGTTGTGTGTGTGTCTTTATTATCCAGCCTGTTGTGTGTGTGTGTGTGTCTTTATTGTCCAGCCTGTTGTTGTGTGGGTGTGTCTTTATTATCCATCTTGTTGTTGTGTGTGTGTCTTTATTATCCAGCTTGTTGTTGTGTGTGTGTCTTTATTATCCAGCCTGTTGTGTGTGTGTGTGTCTTTATTGTCCAGCCTGTTGTTGTGTGGGTGTGTCTTTATTATCCAGCTTGTTGTTGTGTGTGTGTCTTTATTATCCAGCTTGTTGTTGTGTGTGTGTCTTTATTGTCCAGCTTGTTGTTGTGTGTGTGTCTTTATTATCCAGCCTGTTGTTGTGTGTGTGTCTCTATTGTCCAGCTTGTTGTTGTGTGTGTCTTTATTATCCAGCTTGTTGTTGTGTGTGTGTCTTTATTATCCAGCCTGTTGTTGTGTGTGTGTGTCTTTATTATCCAGCTTGTTGTTTTGTGTGTGTCTTTATTATCCAGCCTGTTGTTGTGTGTGTGTGTGTCTTTATTATCCAGCTTGTTGTTGTGTGTGTGTGTCTTCATTATCCAGCTTGTTGTTGTGTGTGTGTCTTTATTATCCAGCTTGTTGTTGTGTGTGTGTCTTTATTATCCAGCCTGTTGTTGTGTGTGTGTGTCTTCATGATCCACCTTGTTGTTGTGTGTGTGTCTTTATTATCCAGCTTGTTGTTGTGTGTGTGTGTCTTTATTGTCCAGCTTGTTGTTGTGTGTGTCTTTATTTACCATCTTGTTGTTGTGTGTGTGTGTGTCTTTATTATCCAGCCTGTTGTTGTGTGTGTGTCTTTATTATCCAGCCTGTTGTGTGTGTGTCTTTATTGTCCAGCCTGTTGTTGTGTGTGTGTCTTTATTATCCAGCTTGTTGTTGTGTGTGTGTCTTTATTATCCAGGCTGTTGTGTGTGTGTCTTTATTATCCAGCCTGTTGTTGTGTGTGTGTCTTTATTGTCCAGCTTGTTGTTGTGTATGTGTCTTTATTATCCATCTTGTTGTTGTGTGTGTGTCTTTATTATCCAGCTTGTTGTTGTGTGTGTGTCTTTATTGTCCAGCCTGTTGTTGTGTGAGTGTCTTTATTGTCCAGCTTGTTGTTGTGTGTGTGTCTTTATTGTCCAGCCTGTTGTTGTGTGTGTGGGTCTTTATTATCCAGCTTGTTGTTGTGTGTCTCTTTACTGTCCAGCTTGTTGTTGTGTGTGTGTCTTTATTATCCAGCTTGTTGTTGTGTGTGTGTCTTTATTATCCAGCCTGTTGTTGTGTGAGTGTCTTTATTGTCCAGCCTGTTGTTGTGTGTGTGTGTCTTTATTGTCCAGCCTGTTGTTGTGTGTGTGTGTCTTTATTATCCAGCTTGTTGTTGTGTGTGTGTCTTTATTATCCAGCTTGTTGTTGTGTGTGTTTCTTTATTGTCCAGCTTGTTGTTGTGTGAGTGTCTTTATTGTCCAGCTTGTTGTTGTGTGTGTGTGTCTTTATTATCCAGCTTGTTGTTGTGTGTGTGTCTTTATTATCCAGCTTGTTGTTGTGTGTGTGTGTCTTTATTATCCAGCTTGTTGTTGTGTGTGTGTCTTTATTATCCAGCTTGTTGTTGTGTGTGTGTCTTTATTGTCCAGCTTGTTGTTGTGTGAGTGTCTTTATTGTCCAGCTTGTTGTTGTGTGTGTGTGTCTTTATTATCCAGCTTGTTGTTGTGTGTGTTTGTCTTTATTATCCAGCTTGTTGTTGTGTGTGTGTCTTTATTGTCCAGCTTGTTGTTGTGTGAGTGTCTATATTGTCCAGCTTGTTGTTGTGTGTGTGTATTTATTGTGCAGCCTGTTGTTGTGTGTGTGTGTCTTTATTATCCAGCTTGTTGTTGTGTGAGTGTCTTTATTATCCAGCTTGTTGTTGTGTGTGTGTCTTTATTATCCAGCTTGTTGTTGTGTGTGTGTCTTTATTGTCCAGCTTGTTGTTGTGTGTGTGTCTTTATTGTCCAGCCTGTTGTTGTGTGTGTGTGTCTTTATTATCCAGCTTGTTGTTGTGTGTGTGTGTCTTCATTATCCAGCTTGTTGTTGTGTGTGTGTCTTTATTATCCAGCTTGTTGTTGTGTGTGTGTCTTTATTATCCAGCTTGTTGTTGTGTGTGTGTCTTTATTGTCCAGCTTGTTGTTGTGTGTGTGTCTTTATTATCCAGCTTGTTGTTGTGTGTGTGTCTTTATTATCCAGCTTGTTGTTGTGTGTGTGTCTTTATTATCCAGCTTGTTGTTGTGTGTGTGTCTTTATTATCCAGCTTGTTGTTGTGTGTGTGTCTTTATTGTCCAGCTTGTTGTTGTGTTAGTGTCTTTATTGTCCAGCTTGTTGTTGTGTGTGTGTCTTTATTGTTCAGCCTGTTGTGTGTGTGTGTCTTTATTATCCAGCTTGTTGTTGTGTGTGTGTCTTTATTGTCCAGCTTGTTGTTGTGTGTGTGTCTTTATTATCCAGCTTGTTGTTGTGTGAGTGTCTTTATTGTCCAGCTTGTTGTTGTGTGTGTGTCTTTATTATCCAGCTTGTTGTTGTGTGTGTGTGTCTTTATTGTCCAGCTTGTTGTTGTGTGAGTGTCTTTATTGTCCAGCCTGTTGTTGTGTGTGTGTGTCTTTATTGTCCAGCCTGTTGTTGTGTGTGTGTGTCTTTATTATCCAGCTTGTTGTTGTGTGTGTGTCTTTATTGTCCAGCCTGTTGTTGTGTGTGTGTGTCTTTATTATCCAGCTTGTTGTTGTGTGTCTCTTTATTGTCCATCTTGTTGTTGTGTGTGTGTCTTTATTATCCATCTTGTTGTTGTGTGTGTCTTTATTATCCAGCTTGTTGTTGTGTGTGTGTCTTTATTGTCCAGCTTGTTGTTGTGTGTGTGTGTCTTTATTATCCAGCTTGTTGTTGTGTGTGTGTCTTTATTATCCAGCCTGTTGTGTGTGTGTCTTTATTATCCATCTTGTTGTTGTGTGTGTGTCTTTATTATCCAGCTTGTTGTTGTGTGTGTGTCTTTATTGTCCAGCTTGTTGTTGTGTGTGTGTGTCTTTATTTTCCAGCTTGTTGTTGTGTGTGTGTCTTTATTATCCAGCCTGTTGTTGTGTGTGTGTGTCTTTATTGTCCAGCCTGTTGTTGTGTGTGTGTGTCTTTATTATCCAGCTTGTTGTTGTGTGTGTGTGTCTTTATTATCCAGCTTGTTGTTGTGTGTGTGTCTTTATTATCCAGCTTGTTGTTGTGTGTGTGTGTCTTTATTATCCAGCTTGTTGTTGTGTGTGTGTCTTTATTGTCCAGCTTGTTGTTGTGTGTGTGTCTTTATTATCCAGCTTGTTGTTGTGTGTGTGTCTTTATTATCCAACCTGTTGTTGTGTGTGTGTGTCTTTATTGTCCAGCTTGTTGTTGTGTGAGTGTCTTTATTATCCAGCTTGTTGTTGTGTGTGTGTCTTTATTATCCAGCTTGTTGTTGTGTGTGTGTCTTTATTGTCCAGCTTGTTGTTGTGTGTGTGTCTTTATTGTCCAGCCTGTTGTTGTGTGTGTGTGTCTTTATTATCCAGCTTGTTGTTGTGTGTGTGTGTCTTCATTATCCAGCTTGTTGTTGTGTGTGTGTCTTTATTATCCAGCTTGTTGTTGTGTGTGTGTCTTTATTATCCAGCTTGTTGTTGTGTGTGTGTCTTTATTGTCCAGCTTGTTGTTGTGTGTGTGTCTTTATTATCCAGCTTGTTGTTGTGTGTGTGTCTTTATTATCCAGCTTGTTGTTGTGTGTGTGTCTTTATTATCCAGCTTGTTGTTGTGTGTGTGTCTTTATTATCCAGCTTGTTGTTGTGTGTGTGTGTCTTTATTGTCTTATTTACCAACAGGTGAAATTGATTCACAAATCAGTGTTGCTTCCTACCTGGACAGGTTGATATCTCAAAAGTGTGATTGACTTGGAGCTACATTGCATTGCTTATGTGTTCCCTTTAGTTTTTTGAGCAGTGTACATGAATGAATGAATGAATGAATGAATGAATGAATAAATAAATACAGCGTCAGCTTAGTTTAAAGTTGTGTTGCGTCATGATGCATCAGGTCAGGTTGACAAAGCACTTCCAGAAACACAATTTACAAAGCTGCTGCACAAATAAAACACCACAAACAAGAGCAGAAAACATGAAACGTCTTGGGGAAAGGAAATCTTGCAAAACTACTACTACTACTACTACTACTACAACTACTACTACTACTACTTCCACGACTACTGCTACTGCTACCACGACTACTACCACTACTACTACTACCACCACTACTACTACTACTACTTCCATGACTACTACTACTGCTACCACGACTACTACCACCACTACTACTACTACTACTACTACTGCTACTGCTACCACGACTACTACCACTACTACTACTACTACTACTACTCCTACTACGTCCGGCTGCTCCCGTTAGGGGGCGCCACAGCAGATCATCCGTCTCCATCTCTTCCTGTCCTCTGCGTCTTCCTCTGTCACACCAGCCACCTGCATGTCCTCCCTCACCACATCCATAAACCTCCTCTTTGGTCTTCCTCTTCTCCTCTTCCCTGGCAGCTCCATATTCAGCATCCTTCTCCCAGTATACCCAGCATCTCTCCTCCACACACGTCCACACCATCTCAGCCTTGCTAAACTCTATATACTTAGCACAAATGTGTGTTTGGTAGAGTATGTCTTTGTTGTAACAATGCTTCTTGGCAGTAAATCTTCTAGCGTTGGAAAGCCTGTTTATCTCCCTTTCAACTGGCGCCACATTTGTAAGGAACCTGCATTTGTGGGATGAGCAGCCAAATGTGCCAGATCTTCTCTGCCAATGCCAAACAGCTTATTTTGCTGTTGCTGTTGACTCTTGTTTTGAGCTTCTGGTACCCCAGATGCTGACAATCGACCGCCTGATATAAGATTTCCTGCCAAGAAGCATCGTTACACCAAAGACATAATCTACCAAACACACATTTCCTTACTTTTTGTGCTACGTTTATATACTGAGACATTTGGAAGTGTAGTGGTGAGCCTGACCTCGACATGAATGTTGTGATCTGTCGACCGTGTGAATGAGCAGGTTCACCTGCAGATGTGGATCTGGACACTCATTCAATACAAAGTCAGCAGTTAAACTGGCCGGCAGCCCAAACTGTCATAAAACTGACCAAACTTATCGTAAAATATTGTTTCCCGTCCAGATATACCTTCTATGACGGCCCGCCCTTCGCCACCGGTCTGCCACACTACGGCCACATCCTGGCTGGCACCATTAAGGACATCGTGACCCGCTTCGCCCACCAGAGTGGCTTCCATGTGGACCGACGCTTCGGCTGGGACTGCCACGGCCTGCCTGTGGTGAGGACACGGCCAGACCTTTCTCCAAGATCAAACCTGATGAAACAGCAAGAACTGCTGCAGCAACATTGACATGTACCTCAGCTAGCAGACACCAACTAGTAGATGAGACATGGAACAACAAGAGCACTTGACTAAATACACACATCTGTTGAGACACAGCACCGGAGTCACAGTCCATTGTCTCTGAGTAGGCAGGCTGTTTTATTTTAACCGACTGTTTTCTGGGAATCTCTCACATGTGATTGGGTTTACTTTTATAATTTGACTCATTTTGAGTCAAACCTAACCCAGAGTCCGTTTCTAGGGGCGTTCTGATCCATCTTATCCTCGTTAAAACCATCCTAGTGTTACAAGATGCTCGCTGGCTCCCCCTGCCTGTTTTTTCTCCTCATGCCTTGTCTGCTGTTCGTTTCTGAAGGAGTTCGAGATCGATAAGACGCTGGAGATTAAAGGTCCTGAGGATGTGGCCAAGATGGGCATCGCCGAGTACAACAAGCAGTGCAGGAACATCGTCATGAGATACTCCAACGAGTGGGAGGTGAGCCGGCGCTGAGGCGCTGTCACACACGTTTGTTGTCCAGCACCACAGGATGGAGGATGATGCGGAGGGAGGAACCATGTTTTAACCACGTCTGTGAGGTCAACTGGTCCTCCTAATGTGTGTGTGTGTGTGTGTGTGTGTGTGTGTGTGTGTGTGTGTGTGTGTGTGTGTGTGTGTGTGTGTGTGTGTGTGTGTGTGTGTCTTTTCCTTAAAGAAGCAACACACGTCCGAGTTAGAGCAGAGTGTTGAAACTAAAGCTGAAAGAATACCAACGTGTTGGTTGCAGTTTCAGAAATGCTAATTTGCTGCCATCTTGTGGCTTACATCATCATGACATGAACACCTGGGTGTTTCCTGGCTGTTGGTCAGACTGACTAAACACTTTTTGGGGGGGGGACCCTTTTTCCCCAGTTGTATCCTGCCAATTACCCCACTCTTCCGTGCCGTCCCGGTCTCTGCTCCTCCCCCTCTGCTGATCCAGGGGGGGCTGTAGACTACCACATGCCTCCTCCCATACATGTGGAGTCACCAGCCCCTTCTTTTCCCCTGACAGTGAGGAGTTTCACCAGGGGGACGTGGCACATGGGAGGATCACGCTATTCCCCCCCAGTTCCCCCTCCCCCCGAACAGGCGCCCCGACCAACCAAAGGGGGCGCTAGTGCAGCAACCAGGACACATGCCCACATCCGGCTTCCCACCCACAGACACGGCCAATTGTGTCTGTAGGGACGCCCGACCAAACCGGAGGTAACACGGGGATTCGATTCGGTGATGCACGTGTTGGTAGACAACAGAATAGACCGCTACACCACCTGGACGCCCCCGAGTAAACTCTGGAAAGTTAAGATGGGCATTCTTTCTGACTTTTAACATACTAAATGATTAATCAAAAAATAATCACCAGGGTGTCCGGAGCGGGTGGTGTGGTGGTTATTCCGTTGCCTACCAACACAGGGATCGCCAGTTTGAATCTCCGTATTTCCTCCGGCTTGGTCGGGCATCCCTGCAGACACAATTGGCCGTGTCTGTTGGTGGGAAGCCGGATGTTGGTATGTGTCCTCATCGCTGCACTGGCGCCTCCTCTGGTCAGTCGGGGAACCTGTTCAAGGGGGGTAATGGGGGAATAGCGTGATCCTCCCACGCGCTACGTCCCCCTGGTGAAACTCCTCACTGTCAGGTGAAAAGAAGCAGCTGGTGACTCCACATGTATGGGAGGAGGCATGTGGTAGTCTGCAGCCCTCCCCGGATCAGCAGAGGGGGTGGAGCAGAGACCGGGACGGCTCAGAAGAGTGGGGTAATTGGCCGAGTACAACTGGGGAGAAAAAGGGGAAAAAAAATCTACATTAAAAAAAGAAAAATCACCAGATTAATTGTTTATGAAAATAGCTGTTAGTTGCAGCCCTGGTTTACTGAACAGCACAGGTTGCTCTCTCGTGTCTCCAGTAACTCTGCTGCTGCTGCTGGTAGTGGAGCTGAGAACAGTTTTAAATGGTGAAACAAGTGTGTTGTCCTAGATGTTATATGTAGTCTTGTTCTGTATTCAGACATTCTTCTTGTGATGTTCTTACTCAGACCTCGGTGAGGAGGATGGGCCGCTGGATCGACTTCAGAAATGACTACAAGACTCTCTACCCCTGGTTCATGGAGACTGTTTGGTATGACCCTCCAGACTTTGGTTTTGTTGTGTTGCAGCTGCATTTCATATAGTGAAAAACTTTTCTGTTCCAAAAAAACTGAACACTGACCCAAACCACCAGAACCACTTGTGGCCTCCCCTCTTTACTTTGAAGAGATAACATTTGTTACATCTTAAGCCAAATTCCTGCTTGTTCCTTCATAAAGCTAAAATAGTTTGTGTTTATCAAGGAGGGAGGTTGTGTCTATTTGTTGTCTGTCTTCATGTACAAACCCCAATTCCAGTGAAGTTGGGACGTTGTGTAAAACGTGAATAAGAACAGAATACAATCATTTGCAAATCCTTTTCCACCTATATTCAATTGAATACACTACAAAGACAAGA
The DNA here is from genome assembly GCF_029633865.1 of Lampris incognitus. Taxonomy (NCBI): domain Eukaryota; kingdom Metazoa; phylum Chordata; class Actinopteri; order Lampriformes; family Lampridae; genus Lampris; species Lampris incognitus. The sequence goes on along the minus strand of NC_079212.1, from coordinate 147,628,400 downwards.
TATTTAATGTTCAAACTGATAAACTTTACTGTTTTTTGCGAATATTCCCTCATTTTGAATTTGTTGCCTGCAACACGTTCCAAAGAAGCTGGGACAGGGGCAACAAAAGACTGGGAAAGTTGAGGAATGCTCAAAAAACACCTATTTGGAACATTCCACAGGTGAACAGGTTAACTGGAAACAGGTGAGTGTCATGACTGGGTATAAAAGGAGCATCCCCGAAAGGCTCAGTCGTTCACAAGCAAGGATGGGGCGAGGGTCCCCACTTTGTGAACAACTGCGTGAGCAAATAGTCCAACAGTTTAAGAACAACGCTTCTCAACGTACAACTGCAAGGAATTTAGGGGTTTCATCATCTCCAGTCCATAATATCATCACAAGATTCAGAGAATCCGGAGAAATCTCTGCACGTAAGCGGCAAGGCCCAAAACCAACACTGAATGCCCGTGACCTTCGACCCCTCAGGCGGCACTGCATTAAAAACCAACATCATTGTGTAAAGGATATGACCACGTGGGCTCAAGAGCACTTGGGAAAACCATCGTCAGTTAACACAGTTCGTCGCTACATCTACAAGTACAAGTTAAAACTCTACCATGCAAAGCCAAAGCCAGATATCAACACCACCCAGAAACGCCGCCGGCTTCTCTGGCCCGAGCTCCTCTGAGATGGACTGACGCAAAGTGGACAAGTGTGCTGTGGTCTGACGAGTCCACATCTCACATTGTTTCTGGAAATCATGGACGTCGTGTCCTCCGGGCTAAAGAGGAAAAGGACCATCCAGATTGTTATCAGTGCAAAGTCCAAAAGCCAGCATCTGTGATGGTATTGGGGGGTGTTAGGGCCCATGGCATCATGGGTAACTTGCACATCTGTGAAGGCACCATTAATGCTGAAAGGTCCATACAGGTTTTGGAGCAACATATGCTGCCATCCAAGCGACGTCTTTTTCAGGGACGTCCCTGCTTATTTCAGCAAGACAATGCCAAGCCACATTCTGCACGTGTTCCACCAGCGGGGCTTCGTAGTAAAAGAGTACAGGTACTGGACTGGCCTGCCTGCAGTCCAGACCTGTCTCCCATTGAACATGTGTGGCGCATTATGAAGCGCACAATACAACAACGGAGACCCCGGACTCTTGAGCAACTGGAGTCGTACATCAAGCAAGAATGGGAAAGAATTCCACCTACAAAGCTTCAACAGTTAGTGTCCTCAGTTCCCAAACGCTTATTGAGTGTTGTTAAAAGGAAAGGTGGTGTAACACAGTGGTGAACATGCCCCTGTCCCAGCTTCTTTGGAACGTGTTGCAGGCATCAAATTCAAAATGAGTGAATATTTGCAACAACAAAAAAACAAAGTTTATCAGTTTGAACATTAAATATCTTGTCTTTGTAGTGTATTCAACTGAATATAGGTGGAAAAGGATTTGCAAATCATTGTATTCTGTTTTTATTTACGTTTTACACAACGTCCCAACTTCATTGGAATTGGGGTTTGTACATAACAAGCTTTGTGTCTGGAGGCATGGGCAGCTGTTGGGATGTTGCCAGTTTCCTTTCATAAGACAAAGTGACGGATGCATTATTAACGGCCTGATGGTTTGAGAAGGTCAGTCTTGGTTCCAGCCCTCACCTATGGTCACGAGCTTTGGGTAGTGACCGAAAGGGTGAGATCACAGATACAAGCGGCTGAAATGAGTTTCCTCTATAGGGTGTCTGGGCTCAGCCTTAGAGATAGGGTGAGGAGCTTGGACATCCGGAGGGAGCTCGGAGTAGATTAGACATGAAGGAGCCACTGCTCCTTGATATCGAAAGGAGCCAGTTGAGGTAGTTTGGGCATCTGATCAGGATGCCTCCTGGGTACCTTCCTTTGGAGGTTCACCGAGCATGGCCAACTGGGAGGAGACCCTGGGGTAGACCCAGAACCCGCTGGAGGGACTACATGTCCAATCTGGCCTGGGAACGCCTTGGGATCCCCCAGGAGGAGCTGGAGGGCGTTGCTGGGGAGAGGGAGGTCTGGAGTGCCCTACTTAGCTTGCTGCCACCGTGACCCGACCCCGGAGAAGCGGCTGAAGATGAATGAATGAATGGATGATGAAAAGGTGTTTTTAATTTCTTTTTTTCTTTTTTTTTACTTTGTTTTCCAATTTTCAAGTTTTTTTGGAACAGGTATACAAAGCACACGAACAACAACAACAACAACAAAAATAAACATGCAGGAATCCCCCCTCCCCCCCAAGGCTCAACAAAAAAAAAAGGACTACGCAGGGATTTCTTATTCCAAGTCCACATAATAACCATATTTTTGAAGACAATATAAAGTTGTACACATATATCTATAAGTATTTTCGTTACAACCAGGTAAATAAAAAGTACATTCAATAAAAGGGAAACCCTTCAATAAAGTCTATGAAAGGACTCCAGGTCAAAGTAAAGTTTTTGTGGGTTTTACATATTTTATATCGGAGCTTTTCTAAAGGTAGAAAGGACAGCACCTCCCTCAACCACTGCAAAAATGATGGCGCTTTATTTGACTTCCAGTTAAATAGGATAAGTCTGCGTGCTAGTAATGAGGCAAATGCTAGAGCATTTGCCTGCAAAGTTGTGACCTTACAGTTAGGGGGCGGTATGCCAAAGATGGCTGTGTGAAAATCGGGGTTTATGGTCTGTTTACAGATATGTGAGAATACATTAAATATCTGTCCCCAATAACTGTTGAGGGAGGGGCATGCCCAGAACATGTGTCCCACCGAGGCTGGACTATGACTGCACCTCGGACAGCTAGGGTCTGTGGTGGGAAAGATTCTGGCAAGCTTGTCCCCCGAGTAGTGAAGACGGTGAAGCACCTTAAACTGAATTAACCCATGTCGTATACACAATGAGGACGTATGAATACGAGTTAAGCTGTCCCGCCATGCCTCTTCAGAAAGCTCTACACCCAGATCTCTCTCCCATGCAGTTTTTGTTTTGTCCCAGGATATCTGTTTCAATCCCTGTATCAGTGTGTAAATTATAGAGACCCGTCTCTCCCCAAAGGGATCCATCTCTAGAATAACATCTAATTGGCTCCTGGTTGGCAGATACGGAAATGAGGGAAACACTTTCTTGGCAAAACTACGGATTTGAAGGTATCTAAAAAAATGGGATCTGGGTATGTTGTGGTCTTTGGTAAGTGTTTCAAATGAGGCGAATGTTCCATCTTTAAATAGATCACAGAAAAACACCAGTCCATTTCTATGCCAAAGTTGAAATGTGTTATCTAACACAGATGGCAAGAAGAATTGATTATTTGCTACTGGAAAAAGACCGCTAGCATGCTTTAATCCAAAATGCCTCCTACACTGGAGCCATATCCTAAGTGAAGCTTTAACCACTGCGTTTGTTATTTGTAAGTTACGATTATGTGGTAGTGGAGAGGTGAATATCGGTAGAGGATTGGATAAGAGTTCCACATGAACCCAATCTGTACCCTGTTGATTCTCATATGTAAATGCCCAATGTAAAAGTTTTACAATGTTCGCAGCCCAGTAGTAACAAATAAAGTTAGGCAAACCTAATCCCCCTGTCTCCTTAGGGACCTCCAAGTATATTTTCTTCATCCTGGGGTTTGAATTGTTCCAGATGAATGATGAAATTAATCTATCTAATTGTTGAAAAGTTGTTTTAGGTATGAATATGGGAATCATTTGAAAAAGATAGAGAAATCTGGGTAAGACTGTCATTTTAACTATATTAATGCGGCCCGCTAATGAAATTGGTAGCGTTGACCACTTTTTAAAATCTTGTTTTGTTCGTTCTATTAGTGTTTTAAAGTTATGGTTATATAACCTCCCCATTGTATGAGTGACTTTGATTCCTAAATATGTAAATACATTATGTTCAAGTTTGAATGGAAAGCTAGAGTAGTCTCTATCAGTGTGGTTAATCGGAAAAAGCAAGCTCTTTGAATAGTTTTATCTTATAACCTGACAGGCGACCAAAGTTATCCAGGCTAAGTAATAGTCTTGGTATAGATTCTATTGGGTTGGATATATATAACAACAGGTCATCTGCATAAAGTGATACCTTATGCAATTTACCCCCTCATGACATACCTTTAATGCCATCCTCTGCCCTAAGAGCTATAGCGAGTGGCTCAGTTGCCAAATCGAACAAGTAAGGAGAGAGGCTGCAGCCCTGTCTGCAGCCCCTATGGAGTGAAAAATAATCAGAAATAATATTATTCGTCCGCACTGCGGCTGTCGGTGAGCAATACAATATTTTAACCCATGCTAGGAATGTGAAACCAAAGCCAAACCTTTCTAGAACAGCAAATAGATATTGCCATTCGATGTGGTCAAATGCCTTCTCAGCATCTAAAGAAATCACTACTTCTGTCTGTTCTACGGAATGTGGTGTGTGCAGTACATTAAATAGGCGGCGCATGTTATAGAATGACTGCCTGCCTGGTATAAAACCAGTTTGATCAGGGTTAACAACCGTTGGGACACAGTTTCAATACGGGTGGCCAAGATTTTTGTAAGGATTTTGTAGTCGCAATTCAACAAGCTTACAGGACGGTAGGAGCCACACAGTAGGGGATCTTTTTCTTTTTTAAATAACACTGATATGATTGCCTGCATCATAGTTTGGGGCAATTTCTGTTGGTTAAAAATTTCCTGATACAACAGGTTAAGTATTGGTGCCAGCTTGGTAGCAAATTCTTTATACATTTCAATTGTGAAACCATCCGGACCTGGTGCTTTGTTGCTCTGCATGGATTTAATTGCTTGTATCACTTCCTCTGTTGATATCTCTCTGTCTATCTGTGCTCTGTCTTCAAGGGCAATTTTTGGTGTGGTCAGACTGTCTATAAAAGTTAAAATATGCAACAAGTCGCTGGGCGGTTTTGAACTATAAAGGGTAATATAAAATGGTTGAAACTGGTTATTGATGGTGTCAGGGTCGGTAGTCCTTACCCCAGCTGCTGTGCAAATTTCAGAAATAGTGTTAGCGGCTATGGACTGTCTAACCTGATGGGCTAATAGTTTTCCAGCTTTCTCTCCATGCTCATAAAATGTCTGTTTTGATTTAAAGAATAATTGTTCTGTTTGTTTAATGGAGAGATTGTCGAATTCTGTTTTTAATAATAATTTTTTCTTATAAAGTTCAAGTGTTGGGGAATCGGCATATGAACGGTCCACTTCCGCTATACTATGGGACAGTTCTGTTAGACGTTGTTTATGTTTCTTTCTCTCATGTGCTGTGTATGAGATTATTTGGCCTCTAAGGTAGGCTTTGAGAGCCTCCCAAGCAATAGTTAGTGGCATATCTGGAGTATGGTTGAATTCCATAAAGACATCCATCTGCTGGGAGAGAAAATTTTTAAAGGAGTCCCTGGACAGTAATAGAGGATCAAATCGCCAGGTGCGTTGGGGTTTAGGGCAGTCTATGAAACCTATATCTAGATGTACAGGACTATGATCCGAAATAACAATACTATTATATGGCTCCCCCTAACCATAGGAAGGACCCTACTATCCAGGAGAAAAAAATCAATCCTTGAGTAAGAATGGTGCACTGGGGAAAAAAAGGAGTATTGTTTAGTAGTTGGGTTGTTTCTTCTCCAGGGATCAAAAAGAGAGAGTAGGATTCCATTAATGAATGGATAACAGCACCTGCCTTCGAAACTTTACTATTAGGTCTTGGGTTTGATCTGTCCAAATATGGATGTAATACACAATTAAAATCTCCCCCCAATATTAATCGGTAATTATTTAAGTCTGGGAGGGCTGCTATGAAACTAGAGAAAAAAAGTGGGTCATCCCAGTTTGGTCCATATACATTTGCCAGTGCCACAAGTGTACCATACAGGTTACCCGTCACTATCACATACCTTCCCCTGGGGTCAGAAATAGTCAGTAGTGGAACGAATGGGATACCCTTCCTGATCAAGATGGCCGTGCCCCGCGTTCTATTCTCATTACTGGAACAGAAAATTTGTCCTATCCAAGCTTTCTTTAGTTTTGTGTGTTCACTTGACCGAAGGTGGGTTTCCTGTAAGAACATGACATCAGCTCTCAAAGATTTTAAATGTACAAAAACTCTACTACGCTTTACTGGATTGTGAATTCCCTTTATATTCCAGCTCAAAAAACGAAGATAACCTGTATTCTGAGTGTCAGACATTTTTTCTAAAAATGAAAAGAGAAAAGAAAAGAAAAAGTCCCTGCCTACTAGCTACAAAACAAAAACAGAGCCTTGAGAACCCATGCTGATCTACTAATTCCCTAGAGATCGCATCCCCCATTTCTAGTATAACCTGGCAAATAACCATATAGAAACCCTCTAACAAGCCCCAACCAGGGCGAACAGTGGTCTTGTTAAGATTATATTAAATCAAAAAGTATTTATATACCTAAGAACTATATATATCAACACCCATATTAAAAAAAATTTAAAAATTAAAATTAAAAAAAAGAAAAGGAAGGAAAATATATCTACACCCATATAACAGCAGTTATAATACAGTTCCTTTGTAGGTAAGTGACACTGACCTGGGTGTCGCCCTAGCAGTCGTCACCAAAGCACTGTTACGGGTCTCATAATAATTAGCATCCATACACACATAGACATGCACACACATGATAATAATAAAGCAGAAAAATAGCTTTTTTAAATGGGCAGCAGGTATGAGACATTCTTATTAAATGAAAAATGTAACATTATCTGTGAGTCTCAAATTACAAAAGTTAAAGTAAATAGATAAAGTTAAACCGTAACGTTACCCTATTGTCTTGGTGTCTTAGCTAGTTACTTCCGCTAGCTGTTGGCACTTAGCAGCTAATATCAATTAGCCGCCAATACCAGTTAGCAGCTAATATCAATTAGCCGCCAATACCAGTTAGCAGCTAATATCAATTAGCCGCCAATACCAGTTAGCAGCTAATATCAATTAGCCGCCAGTACCAGTTAGCAGCTAATATCAATTAGCCGCCAATACCAGTTAGCCACAAATATATTGGAGTTTATCAACATCTTACTGTACATGGTCCTGAGGCTTTAGATTCTCCCTGATATAACCCATCGCCTTAGATGGGTCTTCGAACCGCTTTTCTTGACCGGACGATGAAGTGATACGAAGCACCGCCGGGAACAGGATCCCGAACTTGACGCCCTGGCAGCTCCGGAAGAGCCGATTAGCTTCGGAGAAGACAGCTCTCTTCTTCGCCACTGCCGCGGTGTAATCGGGAAGACGCTCCCTCTCTTGCCGTGCAGGCTCAATGGAGCTGAACGGGCAGCTTGGCGGAAAACCTCCTCCCTCTCTGAGAAATAGTGAAACTCCACCACCATGATCCTGGGGGGGGGGGGGTTCTCCTTCGTTGGTCGCGGTGAGCCCGGTCTAGGGTCGGGGTGAAGCTGAGGCCCAGTAACTCCTGCAGTAGTGTAGCGATGGTAACAGTAGGCTGCTGGCCTCCTCCGCTGGTCTCCAGTCCCTCCTTTATCCCGACAATACCTGCATTACACCGGCCTCGTCGCCCCTCCATACCGTCTACCTTCTGGCGTAGCATAGCGACTTCAGGTGTTAGCTGGCCGGTGTCCTCCTCCATATTCGTGGTCTTGTCTGAGTATGTGTTCAGGCCGTCCTCCACGTCTTTCAGACGGGTCTCTTGTTTCGCCATGCCGGCCTTTATAGCGTCTATTTCTGCATTCAGATCCTCTGTGAATGAATCGATCCGTGCCAAGATCTTGCTCTCCCTGCTGGCGATGGCAGCCATCCCCCCAGATAGGTCTGTAGACTCCCCGCCCGGGGCTTTCACAGAGCCCGAGGCTTTAGCGGCCTGGGCACTGCTGGGTTTGTTTTTGCCCATCGCGTCTTCTAGATGATCGGTATGCAAGGACAGGGTTGTGAGTCTGGTGTGCTAGCGGTTAAGTATTGTGTGTGTTAAACCTAATTTATCTGTGTTTGATCTGAAAAGTTAAAATATTAATGAAAAGTTCGCCCTGATCAGGAGCTCAGTCTAAAGACGTCCTCACATGTTACTGCTCACCAGCGCCCCCTGCTCACCAGCGGCCCCGTCTCACCAGCGCCCCCTGCTCACCAGCGCCCCCGTCTTTAATTTCTTATCAATTAACGTGAAGCAGCATTTCCCAGTTGCGAGTTCTGCATGGGCTGTTTGATGGATTTAGAATAAATCTGGTCTCAGATGGCATCTGTCCTTTCAAAAGGTTTTCTCCCATCACAATACTTATATCATGTCTGGATAGGATCAGGCTTCATCCATGTCTGTAGGCCTGGATCCTGCTGGAGCCACAGCTTGGCTTCTCTCCTGCTGTTAAAGGTTTTCATTGTGTGTTTTTGGTTCCTTCAGGTGGGTCTTCAAGCAGCTGTATGATAAGGGTTTGGTGTACCGGGGGGTCAAAGTCATGCCTTTCTCCACCGCCTGCAACACCCCGCTCTCCAACTTTGAGTCCAACCAGAATTATAAGGTATGCCTCCAGCATGGCTGCTGCTAGCTAACACAGACACAAGGTGGCTATCTCAGCATTTGTAATGAGACAAGACGATGGCAGGCACTTCACATTTTAAATTTCAAGTTTAGGGGCGTCCGGGTAGCATAGTGGTCTATTCTGTTGCCTACCAACACGGGGATCGCTGGTTCAAATCCCTGTGTTACCTCCAGCTTGGTCGGGCGTCCCTACAGACACAATTGGCCGTGTCTGCGGGTGGGAAGCCAGATGTGGGTATGTGTCCTGGTCGCTGCACTAGCGCCTCCTCTGGTCGGTCGGGGTGCCTGTCCGGGGGGGGGGGACTGGGGGGAATAGTGTGATCGTCCCACGTGCTACGTCCCCCTGGTGAAACTCCTCACTGTCAGGTGAAAAGAAGGGGCTGGTGACTCCACATGTATGGGAGGAGGCATGTGGTAGTCTGCAGCCCTCCCCAGATCAGCAGAGGGGGTGGAGCAGAGACCAGGACGGCTTGGAAGAGTGGGGTAATTGGCCGGGTACAAAAGAAAAACGTTGGCGATAAGAAAACAAATTATGGAGTCAAAGTAAATCCTGGTTGAATGTGAAGTTTGTGGTCTTGTTACTCCGTTTGTGTCTCCAGGATGTTCAGGATCCGTCGGTGATCGTCAACTTCCCGCTGGTGGAGGATGATGGCGTGTCTTTGATTGCCTGGACAACCACGCCGTGGACTTTACCCAGCAACCTGGCCCTCTGCGTCAATCCAGACTTACTCTACGTCAGGGTCAAAGGTGAGAGACGCAGCTGAGCATCGTGGGTAAATCTAGGAAGGAAGTTTAATTGCACTATTTTCCTTTTCCTCAGAATTGTAGCACCAGTAGAATAAATCTGTTACCATCTCTCTTTTTTGGGATTTTTTCCCCCTTTTTCTCCTCAATTGTACTTGGCCAATTACTCCACTCTTCTGAGCCGTCCCGGTCTCTGCTCCACCCCCTCTGCTGATCCGGGGAGGGCTGCAGACTACCACATGCCTCCTCCCATACATGTGGAGTCACCAGCCGCTTCTTTTCACCTGACAGTGAGGAGTTTCACCAGGGGAGGATCACGCTATTCCCCCCCCCAGTTCCCCCTCCCCCCCGAGCAGGCGCCCCGACCGACCAGAGGAGGCGCTAGTGCAGCGACCAGGACACATACCCACATCTGGCTTCCCACCTGCAGACACAGCCAATTGTGTCTGTCAGTCTGTATTGTGTTCTCCAGCTCTTTGTGTTAACACCCTGGTCAGTCTGTATTGTATTCTCCAGCTCTTTGTGTTAACCTCCTGGTCAGTCTGTATTGTATTCTCCAGCTCTTTGTGTTAACATCCTGGTCAGTCTGTATTGTATTCTCCAGCTCTTTGTGTTAACCTCCTGGTCAGTCTGTATTGTATTCTCCAGCTCTTTGTGTTAACCTCCTGGTCAGTCTGTACTGTATTCTCCAGCTCTTTGTGTTAACACCCTGGTCAGTCTGTATTGTATTCTCCAGCTCTTTGTGTTAACACCCTGGTCAGTCTGTATTGTATTCTCCAGCTCTTTGTGTTAACCTCCTGGTCAGTCTGTATTGTATTCTCCAGCTCTTTGTGTTAACCTCCTGGTCAGTCTGTACTGTATTCTCCAGCTCTTTGTGTTAACACCCTGGTCAGTCTGTATTGTATTCTCCAGCTCTTTGTGTTAACACCCTGGCCAGTCTGTACTGTATTCTCCAGCTCTTTGTGTTAACACCCTGGTCAGTCTGTACTGTATTCTCCAGCTCTTTGTGTTAACACCCTGGTCAGTCTGTATTGTATTCTCCAGCTCTTTGTGTTAACCTCCTGGTCAGTCTGTACTGTATTCTCCAGCTCTTTGTGTTAACCTCCTGGTCAGTCTGTATTGTATTCTCCAGCTCTTTGTGTTAACACCCTGGTCAGTCTGTATTGTATTCTCCAGCTCTTTGTGTTAACCTCCTGGTCAGTCTGTACTGTATTCTCCAGCTCTTTGTGTTAACACCCTGGTCAGTCTGTACTGTATTCTCCAGCTCTTTGTGTTAACACCCTGGTCAGTCTGTACTGTATTCTCCAGCTCTTTGTGTTAACCTCCTGGTCAGTCTGTACTGTATTCTCCAGCTCTTTGTGTTAACCTCCTGGTCAGTCTGTATTGTATTCTCCAGCTCTTTGTGTTAACACCCTGGTCAGTCTGTATTGTATTCTCCAGCTCTTTGTGTTAACCTCCTGGGCGGTCTGTACTGTATTCTCCAGCTCTTTGTGTTAACCTCCTGGTCAGTCTGTACTGTATTCTCCAGCTCTTTGTGTTAACCTCCTGGTCAGTCTGTACTGTATTCTCCAGCTCTTTGTGTTAACCTCCTGGTCAGTCTGTATTGTGTTCTCCAGCTCTTTGTGTTAACCTCCTGGGCGGTCTGTACTGTATTCTCCAGCTCTTTGTGTTAACACCCTGGTCAGTCTGTATTGTATTCTCCAGCTCTTTGTGTTAACCTCCTGGTCAGTCTGTACTGTATTCTCCAGCTCTTTGTGTTAACCTCCTGGTCAGTCTGTACTGTATTCTCCAGCTCTTTGTGTTAACCTCCTGGGCGGTCTGTATTGTGTTCTCCAGCTCTTTGTGTTAACATCCTGGGCGGTCTGTACTGTATTCTCCAGCTCTTTGTGTTAACCTCCTGGTCAGTCTGTACTGTATTCTCCAGCTCTTTGTGTTAACACCCTGGTCAGTCTGTATTGTATTCTCCAGCTCTTTGTGTTAACACCCTGGTCAGTCTGTATTGTATTCTCCAGCTCTTTGTGTTAACCTCCTGGGCGGTCTGTACTGTATTCTCCAGCTCTTTGTGTTAACCTCCTGGTCAGTCTGTATTGTGTTCTCCAGCTCTTTGTGTTAACACCCTGGTCAGTCTGTATTGTATTCTCCAGCTCTTTGTGTTAACATCCTGGTCAGTCTGTATTGTATTCTCCAGCTCTTTGTGTTAACCTCCTGGTCAGTCTGTACTGTATTCTCCAGCTCTTTGTGTTAACACCCTGGTCAGTCTGTACTGTATTCTCCAGCTCTTTGTGTTAACACCCTGGTCAGTCTGTACTGTATTCTCCAGCTCTTTGTGTTAACCTCCTGGTCAGTCTGTATTGTGTTCTCCGGCTCTTTATGTACCTCCTGGTCAGTCTGTACTGTGTTCTCCAGCTCTTTGTGTTAACACCCTGGTCAGTCTGTATTTTATTCTCCAGCTCTTTATGTTAACATCCTGGTCAGTCTGTATTTTATTCTCCAGCTCTTTGTGTTAACCTCCTGGTCAGTCTGTATTGTGTTCTCCAGCTCTTTGTGTTAACACCCTGGGCGGTCTGTACTGTGTTGTCCAGCTCTTTGTGTTAACACCCTGGGCGGTCTGTATTGTGTTCTCCGGCTCTTTATGTTAACCTCCTGGTCAGTCTGTATTGTGTTCTCCAGCTCTTTGTGTTAACACCCTGGGCGGTCTGTACTGTGTTGTCCAGCTCTTTGTGTTAACCTCCTGGGCGGTCTGTATTGTGTTCTCCGGCTCTTTATGTTAACCTCCTGGTCAGTCTGTATTGTGTTCTCCAGCTCTTTGTGTTAACACCCTGGGCGGTCTGTACTGTGTTGTCCAGCTCTTTGTGTTAACCTCCTGGGCGGTCTGTATTGTGTTCTCCGGCTCTTTGTGTTAGCATGGATGGGTGTTGTGTTGGGAAATGGGGCTGGTGTGTGTCTCACGTGGCAGGGCTGTGAAGACACCTCAGTGTTTGGCTGGCTGACGGCTCATCACCAGTCGTGTTTCAGCTGCGGTGCCAACACTCCATGGTTGGACGGTGAACCTCCGGAGTTCCTTTAAAGCTGAGTGCTGTGGTCGGATTCCCAGTGCTGAAACATGCTCCTTGTTGTCAGCATCGGTGTGTTGGATGACGGTGTTCCCCACTGTCTGAACCTCTACATGCCAACAACCAACTTCATTTTGTTCCGTTTGTGTTGTGGTTGTGTCCTTGTGGACTTAATGTGGTTAACCTCAGCAGCAGCAGCTGATGGTCGTTCTCACTGAAAAATCCCAAATGGGGACAAATAGAAGGAACCGGACAGCTGCCTCGGTAAGTTGCCCCCATGAGAGGGGATTTCTGCACCGCTCTGTCAGAGGACAGCCGCGCATGAGCACAAAAAGAAAAAAAAAACAAAATGCTGTTATTTGGCGTCCGGGTGGCATGGCGGTCTATTCCGTTGCCTACCAACATGAGGCTCGCCAGTTCGAATCCCCATGTTACCTCAGGCTTGGTCGGGTGACCCTACAGACACAATTGGCTGTGTCTGCGGGTGGGAAGCCGGCTGTGGGTATGTGTCCTGGTCGCTGCACTAGCGCCTCCTCTGGTCAGTCGGGGCGCCTGTTCGGGGGGGAGGGGGAACTGGGGGGTTAGCGTGACCCTCCCACGTGCTACGTCCCCCTGGTGAAACTCCTCACTGTCAGGTGAAACGAAGCGGCTGGTGACTCCACATGTATGGGAGGAGGCATGTGGTAGTCTGCAGCCCTCCTGGATCAGCAGAGGAGGTGGAGCAGAGACCGGGACGGCTCGGGAGAGCTTGTGTGAGTGCAGGGAGTGGTAAGGAGGCAGCACGAATTCATGTTTGCGGCGGCCTCACCCAGTACCGTCCACGCAGTGTCTTTGTCCACAGCTGCGTCTATGTTTTGTCTTTGTTTGATGGTTAAGAGCTGGCGCTGGATCAGCTGGGAGAGCTTGGTCTGCTGCATCCTTTGGGTCCAGGGACCACGGCCCTGACCGGAGCTGCACCAGAGGAGGTAACTCCGAGGGAGGTCTGACAGGAGGTGGAAGCGGGGCAGGCTAAGCTAACTGCTAGCCCATGCAGACCGGCAGTTCTGACAGTCACCCTGGCTGGGGTTCCTTCTCCTGGACAGGGATTTTTATTGTTTAGTGTGGACATGTGTGTTAGTGTGGAGATGTGTGTTAATGTGGATATGTGTGTTAGTGTGGATATGTGTGTTAGTGTGGATATGTGTGTTAGTGTGGACATGTGTGTTGGTTTGGATATGTGTGTTAGTGTGGATATGTGTGTTAGTGTGGATATGTGTGTTAGTGTGGACATGTGTGTTGGTTTGGAGATGTGTGTTAGTGTGGATATGTGTGTTAGTGTGGATATGTGTGTTAGTGTGGATATGTGTGTTAGTTTGGAGATGTGTGTTAGTGTGGATATGTGTGTTAGTTTGGGTATGTGTGTTAGTGTGGATATGTGTGTTAGTGTGGATATGTGTGTTAGTGTGGATATGTCTGTTAGTGTGGATATGTGTGTTAGTGTGGACATGTGTGTTAGTGTGGATATGTGTGTTAGTGTGGAGATGTGTGTTAGTGTGGAGATGTGTGTTAGTGTGGAGATGTGTGTTAGTGTGGATA